>NC_088684.1:300295143-300452643 GCF_028017835.1 Emys orbicularis
TCCTCATGTGGAATATTGGTGTAAAGTGCTTCTACATCCAGGGTGGCCAGGATGGTGTTTTGAGGAAGATCACCAATGCATTGTAGTTTCCTCAGGAAGTCGGTGGTGTCTCGAAGATAGCTGAGAGAGCTGGTAGTGTAGGGTCTGAGGAGAGAGTCCAAATAGCCAGATAAAACTGCTGTAAGAGTGCCAATGCCTGAGATGATGGGGCGTCCAGGATTTCCAGGTTTATGGATCTTGGGTAGCAGATAGAATACCCCTGGTCAGGGCTCTGGGGGTGTATCTGTGTAGATTTGTTCCCGTACTGTAGCTGGGAATTTCTTGAGCAGATGATGTAGTTTCTTTTGGTACTCTTCAGTGGGATCAGAGGATAGTGGCCTGTAGAATGTGGTGTTGGATAGTTGCCTGACAGCCTCCTGTTCATAATCCATCCTGTTCATGATGACTGCAGCACCTCCTTTGTCAGCCCCTTTAATTATAATGTCAGAGTTGTTTCTGAGGCTGTGGATGGTGTTGCATTCTGTATGGCTGAGGTTATGGGGTAAGTGATGCTGTATGTTCACAATTTCAGCCTGTGCACGTCTGCGGAAGCACTCTGTGTAGAAGTCCAGTCTGTCATTTCGACCGTCAGGAGGAGTCCATGCAGAGTTCTTCTTAGTGTTGGTAGGAGGGTTCCTGTGGGTTAGTGTGCTGTTC
This sequence comes from Emys orbicularis, assembly GCF_028017835.1. Classification (NCBI taxonomy): domain Eukaryota; kingdom Metazoa; phylum Chordata; order Testudines; family Emydidae; genus Emys; species Emys orbicularis. Next base: position 300,295,840 of record NC_088684.1, read on the forward strand.
AGTGGTGTGTTGAAAATATTCCTTGAGTCTTAGACAGCGAAAATAGGCTTCTAGATCACCGCAGAACTGTATCATGTGGGTGGGGGTAGTGGGGCAGAAAGAGAGTCCCCAAGATAGGACAGACTCTTCTGTCAGGCTACGTGTGTGGTTGGATAGATTAACAATATTGTTGGGTGAGTAAAGGGTAGCACTGTTGTAGCCCCCTGTGGCATGTAGGAGTTTAGATAGTTTACTGTCCTTTTTCCTCTGTAGAGCAGTAAAGTGTGCGTTGTATATGGCTTGTCTCGTTTTTGTAAAGTCCAGCCACGTGGTAGTTTGTGTGGGAGGCTGGTTTTGTATGAGAGTCTCCAGTTTTGAGAGCTCATTCTTGATCTTCTCCTGTTTGCTGTACAGGATGCTGATCAAGTGGTTCCTCAGTTTCTTTGAGAGTGTGTGGCACAATCTCTCACCATAGTCAGTGTAGTATATAGATTGCAATGGATTTTTCTACCTTCAGTCCATTTGGTATGATGTCCAGCTGTTTGTACTTGGAGAGGAAGATATCATCTGTCTGTATCTGTGCGAGTTTTTTCATGAAGTTGATGGATTTCCATTTCATATGGCTAAATTCAGTGCCTTACATGGTGCCAAGTATCAGAGGCGTAGAAAACATTCTAGTTGTTTTTGTGGATACAGACTAACACGGCTACCCCTCTGATACTTGGCACCATTCTTGCGATAGTAGAAAGACTTTTTTTAAGAGGAAAGCTTTGCAGTGTTTCCTGAAGACTGTCAGACTCTCGATTCACCTGATCTTCTCTGAAAATACGCTCCATTGCCAGATCCTCTCAAATGAATCATAGAATATCAGGGTTGGAAGGGACCTCAGGAGGTCATCTAGTCCAACCCCCTGCTCAAAGCAGGACTAATCCCCAGACAGATTTTTGCCCCAGATCTCTAATGGCCCCCTCAAGGATTGAACTCACAACCCTGGGTTTAGCAGGCCAATGCTCAAGCCACTGAGCTATCCCCTCCCCTTGTGGTTCCTCTTATGGTTCTCTCTCCCTCATATCTTCTTCAATGTCTTATTTGGTGAGTCCTCCTCTTCCCTTTTCTGTGTGCATTTCCCAAGGTTTTATCCTTGTTCCTGTCCTTTCTTCTGTCTGCACACTATTTCTAGGTGCTCTTATGCATAAGCATGGCTTTAATTACCATCTTTGTGCTGATCTACTTGTCTGTTGATAAACTGTCTCCCTCTATCCAATCCTGCCTCTCAGGCTATCTTTCTGACATCTTCTTGTAAGGTGTCCAGCCATTATTTAAGCTCAGTTTGGCCAAAACTGAGCTAATAATAATCTTTCCCCATTCTCCCTTTTTCTGTCTCTGGACACCACCACCGTCCTCCCTCTCGCTCAGCTCTGTGGTCTGCATGTCATCTTTGACCCCACCCTCTCCTTCAACCCATGTATACAGGCAGTATCTAAATCTAGCCACTTCTTCTTGTACAGCCTCTCAAAGATCCAGCTTTTTTTTGCTGGTACATCCTGCCAAAGCTTTTGTCAAAGCAACTGTCACATTGCACTTTGATTCCTGTAATCTCTTCCTTTCTGGCCTTGACACTGCCAACCCAGGCCTCATTATGTTAATTCAAAATGCTGCTGAGAGGTTTATCTTCCTGTCCTGTGCTTCTGACCTATTCACCCTCCTTTTTGTGTCCCTTCACTGGTCCCCCTTCTCCACCTTTTCAAACACAACTGTCTTCTGACTATTTGTTATTTGCATAACTGTAGTGCCGAGGAGTCCTAGTCATGGGCCAGGCCCCCTACTGTGCTAGGTGCTGCACAACTCAGTACAACAGGATGGTCCCTGCCCCAAGGAGTTTATAATGTCAGCCTAGGACAAAGGATGGATGCAGATAGACGGGGGAGTACAAGGAAACAATGAAATAATATTGGTGATAGGCAGTGGCCACAACACACCAGCAGCCTAACTGTTGTCAAGTTTTTTGTCAGCATCAATGCAAATGATGTCTTCTTGTGTAAGCCCGTCCCTCATTTATCCCCTCCCTCCCTACCAAATCAAATTTCTTCCTGCAATGTTATTGATACCAGCTCGGATTACCTGCTTTTCCCATAAGTATCTTTGCGCTTTTCCCCGCACAGTCTGTTGTGCATGTTAAAATTTGTAAGTCCATCACCTTCTCCTCTTTTAAATCCCTCTTTAAAATTTATTTTTGCCATGATGCATACTAATCATTCCTAGTGTCTAGCATTGGCTAGATACTGAGACTGCTAATTTATGAAACATACCCATCTGCTACCTTGTCCCCTTGACCCAACCTCCACACCACATTTGTCTGCTTATCTACCTGGTCATAAAATAAGACTTTGAGTGCTCTGGGCAAGGACTCTTTGTTTCTTTCATTCATTCATTTGTACAGTAGCTAGCACAATGGACTGGAGTCTCTAGGCACTACCACAATATAAATAAATAAGTGATAAGGGGGATAAGTGGTCAGTGTTCCTTTTGGCTAAAGGCTAACAATGGAGCGTGGTGCCAGAAGAATCCATACAAGGAGTGGTGGCGTTTAATATATTTATCTGGAAAAGGAGTTAAGCCCTGATTTTTAATCTGCAGATTTTGCCACATAACTCTTCATACATTGTTGGGTTCTAAATTAACTGAGGGAACCATTCAGGAAAAAGGCCTGGACGTCACAGTGGCCTGTCTAATATGCAGCAGCAGCCAAGAAAGATAGCAAAATATTAGCATGTGTAAGACATGGTATGGAGAATAATATAGAAAATATTCCAATCTGAATCAATTACATGCTCTCACCTGGAATATGGTGTTTGGTTTTGGTCATCCTAGCTACAAAAAAAGTTAGAGCAGAAAGAGAGGAGGCTCAGAGATTGGTGATAACAATTAGAAGTCTGAAGAAACTTCTCTGTGAACAGAGAATGAAAAGATGAGGACTATTTAATTTATGCAGGAAATGAAATAGAGGGGACAAGACAGTGATATAAAATCATAGAAGTGTATGACTGAAAGGGTCCTCAGTAGGTCATCTAGTCCAGTCCCCTGAACGATAACAAATGGTATAGAGAAGTAAATCAGGCAAGCTTCTTACCTTTTCTCATAATATAAGTACAAGGGTACATTCTACAAAACTGAAAGATAACAAGTTTAAAACTGATAAAAGTAAATGATTTTTCCCAGCATGTAACTAGCCTGTGGAACTCACTGCCACAGTATGTCATTGAGCCCAAGAGCATAATAGGTTAAAAAGGATTAGACATTTACACAGTTAATGAGAATATAAAATTACATTCAAATGGGTATTTTTTTTTTAAAAGGGATATACATTTTGCTTCGGAACATAGGCCAACCTGAGACTCACAGAGGCTACGAAGATACTTCCCATTTGGATAAGTTATTCCATATCTCTAATGCAGGGCTTCTTGCACCTTCCCTGAAACATCAGGTTTCGGCAATTCTCAGAGACAGGATATTGGAGATGATGGATCACTGCTTTGCTCTTTATGGCAGTTCATGTGCTGGGTTATTAGACAAACAAACTCAGAGTATGTGCTAGACAAATTGAGAAAAATTTTGAGCAAAACTGATTTGAGGAGAGGAAGGTGATCAGGAACAGTCAACATGGATTCACCAAGGGCAAGTCACGCCTGACCAAGCCGATTGCCTTCTATGATGAGATAACTGGCTCTGTGGATACGGGGAAAGCAGTGGACATGATATACCTTGATTTTAGCAAAGCTTTTGATACGGTCTCCTACAGTATTCTTGCCAGCAAGTTAAAAAAGTATGGATTGGATGAATGGACTATAAGGTGGATAGAAAGCTGGCTAGATCATTGGACTCAACGGGTAGTGATCAACGGCTCGATGTCTAGTTGGCAGCCAGTATCAAGCAGAGTGCCCCAGGGGTTGGTCCTGAGGCCAGTTTTGTTCAACATCTTCATTAATGATCTGGATGATGGTATGGATTGCACCCTCAGCAAGTTCGCGGATGACACTAAGCTGGGGGGGAAGGGTAGATATGCTGGAGGGTAGGGATAGGGTCCAGAGTGACCTAGACAAATTTGAGGATTGGGCCAAAAGGACCTCATCTGCTGACGAGGTTCAACAAGGTTAAGTGCAGAGTCCTGCACTTAGGACAGAAGAATCCCATGCACTGCTACAGGCTGGGGATCAACTGGCTAAGCAGTAGTTCTGCAGAAAAGGATCTGAGGATTACAGTGGACGAGAAGCTGGATATGAGTCAACAGTGTGCCCTTGTTGCCAAGAAGGCTAACAGCATATTGGTCTGCATTAGTAGGAGCATTGCCAGCAGATCGAGGGAAGTGATTATTCCCCTCTATTCGGCACTGGTGAGGCCATATCTGGAGTACTGTGTCCAGTTTTGGGGCCCCCACTACGGAAAGGATGTGGACAAATTGGAGAGAGTCCAGCGGAGGGCAACGAAAATGATTAGGGGGCTGGGGCACATGACTTATGAGGAGAAGCTGAGGGAACTGGGCTTATTTAGTCTGCAGAAGAGAAGAGTGAAGGGGGATTTGATAGCAGCCTTCAACTACCTGAAGCGGGGTTCCAAAGAGGATGGAGCTCGGCTGTTCTCAGTGGTGGCAGATGACAGAACAAGGAGCAATGGTCTCAAGTTGCAGTGGGGGAGGTCTAGGTTGGATATTAGGAAAAACTATTTCACTAGAAGGATGGTGAAGCACTGGAATGGGTTCCCTAGGGAAGTGGTGGAATCTCCATCCTTAGAGGTTTTTAAGGCCCGGATGATTTAGTTGGGGTTGGTCCTGCTTTGATCAGGGGGTTGGACTAGATGACCTCCTGAGGTCTCTTCCAACTCTAATCTTCTATGATTCTATGATTGGGAGAAAAAATTTAGGCAGAAAAACGTGAATGAAAATTGGGAGTTCTTTAAGAAGAGATTAGTAGATGGCCAAAACCCCATGATTCCACAAGAAAGAAAGAGAACAACTTCGTCTAAAAGCCCATTCTGGTTCAATGGGGAATTGAAGGCAGTAATTAGAAATTTAAAAAATGTAGATTACAAATGGAAACAAGGGGGAAATAGATAACAATCGCCAGAAGTTATCAAGTATAGAAAATTGATGAAGATGAGGGCATCAGGGAAATATCCCTTGCTGGCAGGGTTAAGGACAATAAGAAGGAGTTTTTTAAAATGTATTAGGAACAAAAGAAATCCAAGCAACTGTATATACCCATTAGTAGATGGAGAGGGTAAATTTGTAAATAATGATGCAGAAAAGGCAGAAGTGTTCAAAAATATTCTGCATTTGGAAAGAAACAGAATGATGTACTTCTGTCATATAAGGAAAATGAAGTACTTTCCAGTCCATCAGTAACTGATGAGGATGTTAAACAACATCTGCTAGGAATAAACATTGTTAAATAATCAAACTTGCACTCAAGAGTCATAAAAGAGCTGGCTGAGGAGACTTCTGGCCTGCTGCTATTAGTTCTTAATAAATCTTGGAATACTGGGGAAATTCCAGAAGCCTGAAAAAGTGCTGGTGTTCTGATGCATGCATCTGATGAAGTGGGTTTTAGCCCACGAAAGCTTATGCCTAAATAAATTTGTTAGTCTCTAAGGTACCACAAGGACTCCTCGTTGTTTTTGCTGATACAGACTAACCCGGCTACCACTCTGAAACCGGTGTTCTGCCAATATTTAAAAAGGGCAAGTAGGATCATGGCGAAAATAATGGAAAAGCAGATACACTATTCAATCAGTAAAGAACTGAAGGATGGGAACAAAATTAATGCCAATCAACTTGATTTTATGGAAAATAAGTCTTGTAAAAAAACCCAGTTTCATTTTGTGTTGAGATTATAAATTTGTCTGATAAAGTTAAGTGTGGAGATGACATATACTTGACTTCTGTAAGATGTTTAACTTAGTACCTCAAGCCATTCTGATTAAAAAATTTGCATGATACAAAATTAATAAAACACACATTAACTAGAAAGACCTGGCTAACAGATCGCTCTCAAAAAGTAATCATGAATAAGGAATTGTCTTCAAATGGGGGTGTTTCTAGTGGGGTTCTGCAGGAATCATTACTGTTCTGATGCTGTTCAACATTTTCATCAATGATCTGGAAGTAAATATAAAATCAGTGCTGATAAAGACTGTGTGTTTCTCTGAAAGACATGCTGTAGTTCAAACTGGAATTATTTTGGGTAAGTTCTTTGGCCTGTGTTATTCAGGAGGTCAGACTAGATTGGGGTAGTCAATAGTTGGACTGTGGGCCAAGTCTGGACCGCCAGATGCTTTTGACTGGACCCCGAAAACTTTTTATTTACTTATTGTTATTTTTTACTATTTTCTCTGAAGTCTGGACCTTGACTATACTTTGACCAAGAAATTTGGACCTTGACAAAAAATAATTGACTACCCCGTCTGGCCTTGGAATCTATGAATTTATGAAAAAAGGGTGTTGAAAAATTGGAGGGGGTGCAGAAAAGAGAGACACAAATTATTTGTGGGCTGGAGAAAATGTCTTTCAGTGAGAGACTTAAGGCACTCAATCTGTTTAGTTTATCAAAAAGAAGATTGAGAGGTGACTTGATTACAGAGTATAAGTACCTTTATGGGGTGAGAAGACTGAGCACTAAAAGACTCTGTAATCTATCAGAAAAAGGCACAACAGGACCCAAGGCTGGAAGCTGAAGCCAGACAAATTCAAATTAGAAATACGATACACATTTTTCACAGTGAGGGTGATTAACCATTGGAACACACTACCAAGGAAGGTGGTAGATCTCCATCTTTTGATGGCTTAAAGTACAGACTGAAAGTCTCTCTGAAGATATGATTTAGTCAAACCCAAGTTACTGGTATTAATAAAGCGGTAACTGGGTGAAATTTAATGGCCTGTGACATATAGGAGGTCAGACTAGATGATTTGTTGGTCCTTTCTGGCCGTAAATTGTATGAATCTATGAATGAAATTGAGAAGTAGAGTTGGCGTTGGGCCCTCCAATTATGGGGACATGGGCTATGTGGATAGTTCTGTTGTAATCCTCAGCAAAGCAGTAGTTCAACAACATTGCAGTTTAAACTGACATCATTATTTTTTGTAATTAAGCCACGATGAGGTGCATGGAGCTTTTATGTCTGATGTCTTCCTTAGTTGGCAGACTGGCAGTATGTTAATTGATCGCCGTTTTGTTGTACTGATTTTGTTTGTAACTATAAGAGCTATTATTTATGTATTTGAATGGTTGTATCCCCTAGAAGCCCCCATTAAAAATTTGGGGTCCCATTGTGTTAGGCACTGTACACCCTCATATCACAAAAAGATGATCACTGCCTCAAAAAGCTTATGGTCTAGGTATCGGCTTACAATCCTAGAAACAGTGTTTGTGCATGAAAGATTTTAGCTTGTGCTGCCCAATATGCAGCGATGGGTGGAGTCTGCAGCAAATGCCACAGCTGTGGAATCCTGGAATACTTGGTCCCTGATTATAGGGCACGGGATAGTGCAGGGAACTGGAGTACTAGAATGCTTGCTGGAAATGAGTGAAGTGAGATATTCTAAGGAGTAGGAATTGAAACACTGAATTTTCTACTTGGTAACTCTGTCATAGACATTAGAGAAGGCAAAGTCTATTAGTTCACATTTATAGTCGTCCTGGAAGGAGAGGAGAGGCTGTAAATGATTATTTACAGCCATTTTTCCTATACTTGTTCCAGTTCAATTTTAAATGTTGCTGTCAATTGGGCTTTCACCACTTCCTTGGGAGACTATTGCACTACAGATATATCTTACCAAAAGGCAGGGTTCCCTAATATACAGTCTAAGGGCTGGTCTACACTGGGGGGGGGGGGGGAGGGGAATTGATCTAAGATACGCAACTTCAGCTACGAGAATAGCATAGCTGAAGTCGACGTATCTTAGATCGACTTATCTCGTGTCCTCGCAGCGCGGGATCAACGGCCACGGCACCCCCATCGACTCCGCTTCCGCCTCTCGCTCTGGTGGAGTTCCGGAGTCGATGGGGAGTGCGTTCGGGGATCGATTTATCGCGTCTAGACGAGACGCGATAAATCTGTCCCCGATAGATCGATTACTACCCGCCGATCCGGCGGGTAGTGAAGATGTACCCTTAATTTCATCCTATTACTCCGAGTGATACCACTACATATCACCCTAGTGGTTGTTCACACCTGTCAGCTACTAGTAGCTGCCATCATGTCCTGCCAGCACCTTGGATGCTGTTGCCCAGTCAAGCTGTATTGTGCTCTTTTACACTCTCTAGACCAGGGGTCGGCAACCTTTCAGAAGTGGTGTGCCGAGTCTTCATTTATTCACTCTAATTTAAGGTTTCACGTGCCAGTAATACATTTTAACGTTTTTAGAAGATCTCTTTCTATAAGTCTATAATATATAACTAAACTATTGTTGTATGTAAAGTAAATAAGGTTTTTAAAATGTTTAATAAATTTAATTTAAAATTAAATTAAAATGCAGAGCCCCCCGAACCGGTGGCTAGGACCCGGGTAGTGAGAGTGCCACTGAAAATCAGCTCACGTGCCGCCTTCGGCACGCGTGCCATAGGTTGCCTACCCCTGCTCTAGACACTTGGTCATTTTTGTTCTTTTTAAAACTTCTCATTTGTCAAGCTCTTTACATTATTGAAGAGCCCAGGGTTGAGGGCTGCATTCCAGGTGCAGTCCCCTGGGGCAGGGAGGCATGGTACCTCTCTATTGGGCTCCAGGAGGACTCCACTTGGAATACAGTACTCAACCTTGGGCTCTTCATATGCAGCCCAAAACTGAACTAGCTTTTTTACAGCCATATTGCATTGTAAACTGCCATCTAACTTGCTGGACTATTTCAGGCATTGCTGCTCTCCTCATTTCTTTCTCCCATTGCCTGTCCACATTTCAGATTAGTTTTCTGCAGCTGCACAGATTCAGCCTGAGTCTCATTTTGTCATTTCAGCCTTTTAGGTACTCTGTTGTTGAAGTTCTTGTAACAGGACTCTTATGTCTGCGGTAAGAATGCAAAGAGAAGCACAGTCATATTAAAACCAGGAGACGCGCAGTCTTGTGCCGTTCTTCATCTGTACTGTGTGACAGGAGGAAACTGCTTGAGAAAAGGGGGGGAGGAGGAGGAGAGAGACTGAGGAGGTGAGAGGATTGAATTGGAAGGGAGGAGAGTGAGAAACAAAGGACAGGACAAGCTGTAAAACGGAAGAAAGGTGAGACTGGAAAGGATGAAGGAGAGAGGCAGCACCTCATGGCAGTGTGGAGCACGCTGCTGCTGCCACCTGTCTGGAGGGGCCTACGGCACTGACAATGTGCTCAGCTCTGCACAAGACACAGTACGGACAGGCCTTCCCCCCAGGAGCACAGAGAAGACCAGATGCACTAGGGCACCCTGAGGAGGATGTTAGATGAGGTGTTGCCTCCTTGTTGTCCTCTCCTCTCTGATAATATTGGGTTGAAAAGGCATTTTACCTAGGTGGTTTGTGGGGCTTTTGAAGGTATTGCAATGGGGAGAAGGGTGGGGCCTCATGTACTGGGATTAGGAGTTTGTTCCACATCTAAGGCCAGCATAGAAGAAGGTGCAGAGGTGGGGGTGGGAGAAGGAAAGTAATTAGGCAAAGCAGGGGGTGGACAAGGTTGGGGGGGGGGCATAAGAATTTAAATGGAAAATGTCAGCCAGGATGGAACTAACCATTTTTCTTGGTGGAGCTGCTTTTCCTCTGTCCCGGGCACTATTTGTTTGGTACCCCCACTGTTTTAATGCCCAACAAGAACAAGGGGAGCTAACAGGAAGTTCAGAGAAGTAGGATATAGGCCAGTAACTAGCTTGGCCCACCCAACTTTGCTGTTCTGGCCATAATTTGTCCTTTCCAGATGCAGATAGCTGGGCCCACAATCTTGTCTCTCCTGGCCAGGCAGTTTCCAAGGGGATGGACATGGGGCAGCAGAGCTGGGGTGATTGACAGGCAACAGAAGGGCTCACAGTTCGGTTTCTCCTTGCTGGAAGGCAGCCACAGTTTGTGGATTGACAGGCAACAGGAGATTCTGAATACAAGATTTAGTGTGAAGTATTTTTAAGCCATTTCCTTTTGCTGACTGCTGGGTTTGGGGGGTTGGGAGTGTGGTGGAGGAGAGAGACATAGTTTCCAAAGTGTTGTCATAACAGTGTTTGCAGCTCAGCCAATGGTATAAGCTGGGACAGGTGAAGAAGTTCTCAGCTCTATACAAAGGTTTACTGCCCCCTCCCTCTCCTTTACCCAGTTGCAGCTCCCACAGTCAGTCTCCCATACCAGCCCTATTATCTGCACTCACTAGCCATCAGGGCCGGCTCTAGGCACCAGCGTCCCAAGCATGTGCTTGGGGCGGCACTTCTCAAGGGGCGGCACCTTTGCTTTGGCAGCGGCACTCCAGCTGTTTTTTTTTTGCTTGGGGTGGCAAAAAACCAAGAGCCAGCCCTGCTAGCCATGCCGACTCTGTCTTCTGAGCTGGTCTTCTGGGTAGTATAGTATGCTGGCTAGCTAGTCTGGAGGTGTGGACTAAGATGCTGGCTTTGCTGGTGTTCACCTGGACTGTTAGGTTAAACACTTGCCCACTACTTGCGGCTGGAGCAGGTGCTTTGTTAGCTGATCTATACATCACTTGCGCATCGGACTCAGCAGCCATCAAAGAACTCATTGGTGCATACACCATGCTCTGTCAAGAGTGATCATGCCATTGAAATCATAACAAATAAGGGTAACAGTTTGATGTGTCCAAGAGTTGGGCTTGCATTTTTAAAATGAGATTCATCTTGGTGGTTGATTCCCTGGAGGGCTATAAGCTCTTTAGGGCTAGGACTGACTTTATGCTGTGTCTCGTACGGCACTGATCTCATGGTCTGATCCAAAGCCACTGAAGTCAATGGAGATGTCAGGAGATTTTAGCATTCTTAAGGAAATGTTATCAAGCTCTCAGGTTCCCCTGTTATTGGGGAATGCCTGATCAAAGAGATGACTCTTTTCTGTAGCCACATCTTCTCACTTTATAGGCTTATTCTGATCCCCGGTGATCGTGTGTCCTGAAGTGGAAGCCTTGATGGAGACCTCTCTGCCCCAAGGCTTTAAAGTTTCACCTTTGACTGCAGCTATAATGTCCCTGTTGATCACAGTAGCCCAATCAGCATAAAGTGAGGATCACTGGTGTGATATGGTGTCATCATCAGTCTTGATTAGCATGTAGACCACAGCATGTTGGCCCAGATGTAGCTTCTACATGACCTTCATGGTCAGCCCAAGAGAGAATGCTGCAGTAATTTGGCCTGGATCTATCACCCACCCGCTCAACGTCTTGCTGACCCCAACCTTTTTCCTTACTACCCTCCAGCCTACTCTTATCAGGTTCCTCTCTCTAATGACCAGAAAGTGCCAGGCCTGACTCCATCACTTTGTCCTGTTGCGCTGGTGCTTATTAGAATGGTCAAAGCTTGGAAACTTGCTGGTCTCTACCTTGGAGCTAGTTGCTGCCTTCATTCCAACCCCTTTGCTGCTGCAGTAACTGTGACCAAACAGACATTTATTTCTGTTTTGCTTCCTCCCTAGCGCCCTGGGATGCCATCAGGTGCTCGAATGCCCCATCAGGGGGCTCCAATGGGTCCCCCAGGCTCACCATATGTTGGAAGCCCCTCAGTGCGCCCTGGAATGCCCCAAACAGTGATGGAACCCACACGAAAACGCACAGCACCTCAGCAGGTACAACAACAGCAGGCGCAACAGCAAGTGCAACAGCAGCAGCAAGCAACTCAGACCCGAACCCGGAGGTGAGTGCACTGAAAGAGAAGAACCAGCCTCCTTTGCAATTGTGTGACAATCTTAAACATGTAGGCAACAAATCAATGGATTTATAGGAAAGGCTAGGTTTTAGTCACGGGTATTTTTAGTAAAAGTCAGGGACAGGTCACGGGCAGTAAACAAAAATTCACGGCCTGTGACCTGTCCATGACTTTTACTAAAAATACCTGTGACTAAAACTTGGGAGGCATGGGTGGCAGCGCGCAGCCTGGGACCCCCAGTGGTGCTGGGGGGCAGGGGGATTGGTGGGGCCGGTAGACTCCCTACCTGGCTCCGCACCTCCCCCTCCACAGCAGCAGCAGAGTTTGGGTGAGGGAGGGGGTGGAGGGTGGGGCACGGGACAAGGGTGAGGCAGGCTCTGGGCGGCACTTACATGAGGGCTCCCCAGAAGTGGTGACATCCCCCCCCATTCAGCTGCTAGGCAGAGGCATGGCCAGGCAGCTCTGCGGGCTGCCTCAGCCTGCAGGCACCGCCCCCGCAGTTCCCATTGGCCGTGGTTCCCGGTCAATGGGAGCTGCGAAGCCAGCGCTCTGGGCGGAGGCAGGCACACAGAGCTGCCTGGCCATGCCTCCGCCTAGCAGCTGAGCGAGGGGGATGTTGCTGCTTCTGGGGAGCCCCCCAGGTAAGTGCCGCCCAGAGCCCGCTTCATCCCATCCTATGCCCCAACCCCTTGCCCCCTCCCACACCCAAACTCTGCTGCTGCGGAGGTGTGGGGGTGTGTGTCTGTGTGGTTCGAGACTGCCCCAGCAGCAGTTGGTGTGTCTGGCTCGGGCTGCCTGAGCTGTCCCTGAGCCACCAGCCGCTGCAGAAGTCACGGAGGTCACGGAATCCAGGACTTCCGTGACCTCTTTGACAAACTCGCAGCCTTATTTATAGGTTATATGCTGCTTGGAGCAGGGACTGTGACAATGCAAAATTCACTGAATAGTTTTTCATTTGTGAATTGTCTCTGAACAGACCTTGATTTCTATTAATTTTCTTATTTGGAGTTATTATAATGTTTGGTGCATGTTTCAAGCTATCGGGCCGAGTTGTATTCAATCTATAGAGTGTTTGCTAACTACGTATTTTGACTTTTGTCTTCAACTTTTTGTTGTTTGTGGTGTATGATTGGTCACCTATTTTGCATAATAATACTTCTGCTCCCTGATTGGTTAACTGAATATTTTATAAACAGGAGCAGGCAAATCAGAGGTTTTAGCTTGGTGGTGTGAATACTTATACCATGAGCACTAGTGTAAAATGCATTTGCATAAGTATTCATGAGTTTTTCATTGTCTACAAACATTCACTGGTGAAATTCACTAATGAAATTTACAGAAAGTAACTAACTAGAGTTGGAGGGGGGCATTTTTGATGTGTATGTACTTTTCTGGCAGAATTTGCCCATCTTTAATCTCATACAACACCCAATGCACTGTTGGCAATTAAATAATAGTTATAATTGCTATTTAAAAAGCATAAATGGTTAGAACTCATCAGATTCTGAATTTGCAAAGTGTGAGCCAATCCCTCAAGCCTAGATTTATGGCTGATAAATGCTTGAGGCACATTCACCTGCAGAAACTGCACATCTGTTGTGCAAACATTATGGGTACTTGCAGGCTCAGGCAGTGTAATAGTGGTGTCACTACCTCTGGTTGCATGTAATACCTGCTTCTTTCAGTTCAGTGCACTGGGAGTTCCTGTGAGTCCAGGTTATTTGCACTGGAGCATCTAGCGAGCTTTAAGAATGTGTGCTGAGTCTGTCCATGCATCTGGGATGCACCCTAGAAGGGCCCCAGAAGCAAGAATGTTAGTGGATTAAGAGTGAGTGGAGTTCCCAAGGATTGTCACATGGGAATTAGTCTGTTTCATGTCCCCATTGCAGAAGAAAACACCTTCTGATCCTCAAATTTTCTTGCAGTTTGAAACCCTGTTGTAGTGAGTGAGCCCTGCTCACCTGAAGCCTTCCAGGAGGCACCAAAAGGCTCCCTATGTTTCCTCGATCATATCTCCTCTCCATGGAGTTTATTGTATTCTTTACCCTGGTTCTCTTCCCCTCTCCTGTCCCCTTCTCAGAAGTTCCTCTGCTTTCCCCGCATTAACTCCCCTCCCATCTCTGGCAGGCTTAGGGGAGGGAGTAAATATCCTTGCCCTGGGAGGCTCGGTGTAGGTAGAAAGGGGATAAATTCCCTTGTCTCTATCAGACTCTGGGGGAATGGGTGTGGTGTAACTCTCCTTCAGTTTTACTGGGTGCTCCAGGTGCACGCTCCCATTTCCTTTAGGCTCTGGCTCACCCAGTCACTGATCTCTCCTGCAATTATTGTGGCATCACCTCCTGTCATTTCTGGGGTGTTTGTTTTTCCTTCTCCAGCTGTTCCCTAGGTCTGGTGAGAGTCACTAGCCCCTCCCTCCATGGCCAGGCCAGAGGCACTAGCTCCTCCCTTGCCCCTCCCCTGACCCCCGCCCTCTCCCTCTCCCCCTAGGTCAGGTCAGAGTCCCAGCCCCTCCCCCATAAACTGCCATGGAATGTTTCGGCTCCAGCATTCCTCACTTCCTAAAGGGGCCACTGTCCCAAGAGGGCGTCCTGCCCATGTGGCCAGCGGATGGGTGTGTAAATACCCTGGGCCAAATCCAGAGCTGGGCCTGAGGGAGGGTCAGTTTACATTCCCACCCCCCCAAACAGTGCCTTGGGTCTGGCCCCAAGAAGAGCAGAGAAACTGGTGTCCCAGGCCCCACTCAGGAGGAAGGTGCACATCGCTAGTGAGTGTGGGAAGGGCATGTACCACCCCTGGAAAAAGGCAAAAACATTGGTCCTGGGGAGACAGAAACTAAGGGGGCCTCTCAGGAGAAATGGGAATGGGGGAGGAGGGGCAGGAGCAGCCCTAGGGCCTGGCGGGGGGGGAGGGGTTCCTTCGTCCTCATTCGCCTCCCAGAGATGGACTGATTGATCCCCTGCTCCAGGGATGGAGGTGTCACTCCCCTGAGCAGAGGGGGGCTAAGTTTCTCCTCTCTCTGAACTGCTGGGGCTGCAAGGAAACAGCTTGATGGGCACCAACAGTGTGTGCAGTTTTAAAGTCAAAATCCAGGGACACTGCCTTTGCCCGATTCCTATTTCATCAGCCTGCCTTATGCACACACCCACCCACCCATCCACACAGGTGCCCGATATAGAGAGGTGTGTATATACACACACACACATATACCTGTGCTTGGAACGTAGATGCATAATATATGTATGTGCACATATTGATATATACACACACACAGATATACATATCCACACATGCTTGTGTAAATCACATGTGAACATATGCATACTGTGTGTGCACAGTCTCTCTCTCTCTCACACACACACCCCCTCCCATGGGCATGCATGGACACACATTAGCATATCTGTTTGAACAGTCAATCAACAGACATATGCACTATCAAGTATGCACATATGTATATACACACAAATGTATGTGTATGTATACATATCTACATATGGCTACACACATTCCTACATATATGCTCTCGCACAGACTCTCACATTCATAATGTATGCATAGATCTCTGTCACACACACACACACACACACACACACACACACACACACTGCTGCCCCATACTATAGAGGACCCTGTGATCACAGAACTTGAAGACTTTTTCCCCAAGATGTGTGACAGAAAGCCCTGATTTTTTCTTAGTTACCCCCACCCCTCGAAGCGGCTGAGAGAGGAGGTCCTAAGTACTGGGTATGGGTGAGACCCTTTTGCCGATACATGCACAGCTGTGCACCAGCATGTGGAGATGTCAGGATAATTTAGCAGGTGGCCTCGTTACTCCTAGATCTGTCACCATGGTAACGTGTTTTTTTCTTTAAAAAATGTACAGTGCCAAGAGGAGGAAGATGGCTGACAAAATTCTCCCTCAGAGGGTGAGTCACTTTCATTTCCTATTCACTTCACAGTCCGCTCAGCACCTTTGTTTATTCAGATGGATTTTAACAAATACTTTCACTTTTTGTTTAAAGATATCTAATTAAAAAGTAAGTAGCCTGCTGGGTGAAAGTCTAGAGAGTGAGGCCAATGCTGGGGCTGGGAGTGTGGAGCAGAGCTCGGCCTGTGTCCTCCTTGTGCAAAGGGTGAGCCCTGCTGACACTGCGGCATGCAGGGAGGGCCACGGGGCTGGGCTGCAAAGGACACAATTAGGCACTTGTGCCCTCTGGATTTCGAAGGGGTTTTAAATCAATGTTTCTGTGGGTAGCCAAAAGCAGGTTCAGAGTTCAACACCTGCCTGCAGGAGATGGGCTCCTCCTTACATTACAGTGGCCCAGCAGTTCATTCAGCTCCTCATTTTCAACCGTATTCTCTTGCAAGTAAATTGGCTTAATCAGTGTCAACAACAGGGCTAAAAGGGTCTAGTTTGTCCAGAGAATTAACTCGTGTGTCCCTGAGAATTAGCTGCCTTTGTGTGGCCCTCTACATCCGACTGACTTCCTCCCCACTGCTTAAACTCTCTAACTTTCTTTTGCAAGCCCTTGAACTCCTCCTCTCTGCTGGCATCCTCTTACTTTTAAGCTAGCATGCAAACCCCATAACAAGTGCCCTGACCTGAATTGCCCCACCTTCCCATGGAGCAAAACCCTCACATCACCTCAGTCCTGATTGTCCTCCCAATACCCTCCTGTTCACCCCTCCCCCAACAACCATCTGGTCCCAAAAGACAAACTGTAGCCTTCACGACAAGCAACTTTATATCAATCACTTGATACTAGCCTCTCTTCTACTGCCATTCCTCACTCCAGATGCCAACGCCCCTTTGATAGGCACTCGGATACCTTCCACAACTCATCAGTCAGCCTCCCTTCCCTTTGCTAGCATTTATTCCCAGCTTCCAAGCTCTTCCTTTATCCCCCATAAGTACATGGGCCCAACCATTCCAACACATTAATCCTCTCTTGGCCCCTGTGAGATGCAGATGTCTTGTCCCACAACTGTGAACCCTTTCTCTGCAGCCTCCCTCTCTGAAAGACCCAGGTCTAATCTTCTAGTCCTTAGAACATACCCAGTTTCCAGGTGTTGCTGCTTAGGAATTGGGTTGCAATTAAACCCAGGAACTTCATGATACTCACATTCTCCTAAATTTTTCATTTTAGAGCTGTATCTCTGCTCCACAGGGAGCCTGTCCTTTCCCAGAATGGGAATTCAGGCTCTATATTCTTTCAGTTTTATGTCTCTTTCGCACACTGGTCCCCTGTGGGCCCCACCCATCTTAGACTGATAGATCATAAAGCCAGAAGGGACCATTGTAGTTATCTAGTCCTGGCCATAGAATTTTCCTGAATTAATTCCCATTTGAACTACAACAGATCTTTTAGAAATAACATCCAACCTTGATTTAAAAATGTCCAGTGGGAGAAAATCCACCACACCCCTTAGTAAATTGTTCCAGTGGTTAATTACCCTCACTGTTAAAAACTTGTTTTATTTCTAGTCTGAATTTGTGTAGCTTCAATTTCCAGCCTTTTGCTCTTGTTATACCTTTGTCTGCTAAACTGAAGAGCCTTTCGTTATCAAATGTCTGTTTCCTATGTAGGTACTTGTAGACTGTGATCAAGTCACCCCTTCACCTTCTCTTCGATAAACTAAACAGATTGAGCTCCTTGAATCTTTCACTATAAGGCAGATTTTCCAATCCTTTCATCATTCTAATGGCTCTTCTCTGAAACCACTCCAATTTATCAACATCTTCCTGGACCGCAGAACTGGACACAGTATTCTAGAAGCAATTGCACCACTGCCAAATACAAAGATCTTTGAGAGAGACCCTTCTACCTTATGTGGTGAGAATGGAAGTTATTCCCATGTTTGTTAAAGGCTGCAGTTTTCGCCCCTTCCCAAAACAAAAGCGCATAGCTCCTGCAAATGGAACTGACTCCACTGGCAGCAAAAGACATGTCTTTATTCAATTACTGGTAACTCAGTGATGTTTAAGGCCTTTTCTACACTAGGGAATTTTGCCCAAAAGCTGCACTGGTGGTAGCACCAAAGGGAGCCTTAGTGTATACAAAGTGTGGCTTTCACTGTTTTTAATCACTGTCAGCTAAATCACTGATCTAGTGATAAAAGCCCTGGAAGTTGCCAGAGTCTCATCTACAGTAGGTTTTCCACCAGTGCAGTTGGGCTGGTGATAGCACCAACGGGGTGTAATCTCAAACTAACTGTGTCATTTTATCTTTCCCAGATGTCCTCTCTCCTCCTCCCTATAACTCCTTGCTGTGGTGAATAGGATAAATGTCACCTCTTCCATTAACTGGAAAATCTCTATGTTACGGAGTAAGGGGGGACTCAGGGCCCTGCACCCCCGGCTTTTTGCGATTTACCATGACTTTTAGCCAGCCAGTAAAGCAGAAGGTTTATTTAGACGACGGGAATACAGTTCGAGACAGGTTGTGCAGGCACAGACAACAGGATACCCCTCAGTTAGGTCCATCTTGGGGTTCTTGGGCACCCCAAGCCCCCTCCAGAGGTTAGAGCCCTCCCTGCCTCCAGCCTTCTTACCAGCTAGCTTTTTAGACTTTGCCTTTAGCGACCCCTTCCTTAGCCTTTGTTTAGTTTCCCAGGCAAAGGTGTCACCTCGCCCCAGCCCCCTCCTGGGTTCTCATGTTACAGGCTCAGGTATTTCCCTTCGGTCATTCTCCCATCCCCCAATGGAGACCATTCTAGCCACACTCCCCTGTCAGCACTTACAGATTACAGTAAGAACAGTCCCAGTTCGTCACATCTCCCCCCTTCGAGACCGAACTGAGCGGGGTCACTTTAGCCAGTGACCCGGGGAAGTTCGAACCTACCCCCGTTCCCATGGATGCCCCCGCATCCCTCCCATTCCTTGGTGAGAATTACACCAGGCCCCTTTAGTTTTACGCCCCCCCTTAGGTCGGGGGTGCTTGAGGGCATTCGCAGTTCGCATGTGGGAAGGGTTATGTGGCCCGTGCCCTTTTTTCACCCCAATACCCCTGGGGTTCCAACTGGGCTGCGGTCTTCTCCCAGCGCTTCAGTCTGGAGGTCTGTGCTTCGGGCTCTCTTGGTTTAGAGCCCCCCTTTTAACCTTGGCCACCCTCTGGAAAGGCTCCTCTATGCTGGGCAAGGGTCCTAAAGCCGTTTTCCCCTTGTTCCGGGCCTTCCTCCCCCTCTGACAGGGGTTACAGGATCGGCAGTACTGCCGGACAGTAACAAAGACCCCAGGCCAGTAAAAGCTTCGTAGCAGCCTCTGCTGGGTACGCCAGGTTCCCTGGTGCCCTGAGAGGGGACTGTCATGGGCCCGGTACAGCAGCTGGCGGCGATACTTCTGGGGTACCACCAGCTGCCTCCTGAACCCCCCTGACTTCATTTTCCCTGGGGGAGCCCATTCTCGGTACAGGAACCCCTTTTTCCACAGGAACCTTTTCCGGCCACCTCTCCCCATGGTCTGTACCGCACCGAGGTCGGCCAGGTTCCTTATCTTCCGTAGGGAGGGGTCTTTCTGCACCTCGGCCTGGAACTCAGCAGCTGGGACAGGGATGGCCACCTGCTCTCTCTTGCCGGCTGGGTCTGAAGCCGCAGCCTCCCTGAGCCGTGTCCCTGGGCGTTCCCTCCCCACCAGGTTAGGGTCCTGCGCCTCGGGCAAGGCACCCTCCCCAAGGCCAGGGCGCAGTGCCCCTCGCCGGCTCTGACTGCGGGTCACAACCAGTGCACTTGGTGGGTTGCTTGACCAGTCCTCCAGGTCCCCCCCATCAACACCTCAGTGGGCAAATACGGGTGTACCCCCACATCCTTGGGGCCCTCCTTGGCCCCCCACTTCAGGTGTACCCTCGCCACGGGCACTTTGACTGGTGTCCCGCCCACCCCCGTCAGGGTCAGGTAGGTGTTGGGCACCACCTGATCTGCGGCCACCACCTTGGGCCGGGCCAGCGTCACCTCTGCGCCCGTATCCCAGTATCCATTGACCTTCCTCCCATCCACCTCCAGTGGAACGAGGTACTTTTTCCGGAGGGACCGCCCCGCGCCCACCGTATAAACCAAAAACCCTGAGTCTGGAGCATCCCGCCCCGCAGAGGAGCAGGCCTGGAGCTCTCCTCCCTCCTTAGCAGGTGGTACTCTGCCAGCCCCCCTTCCCTGGGAGTGCTGCCTCTCGCCCGGCTGGGTCTTTACCCAGTCAACCCTCTGTGGGTTTGGTCTGCTCAGTCTGTCCCTGAGCCTGGGGCACTGGGCCCGTATGTGACCTCTTTGGTCACAGTGATAGCAGACCATGTCCCAGGGGTCCCCTCGAGTGGGTTGGATGGACCTGACGCTGGATCTTCCCCTTTGGTGGGGTTTCTCCGTATTTTCCCGCTGGGATGGCCCATGGTGACTCTCGCTCTGCGTTGTGGTGGGACTGTTCCTTTGGGACTCTTTCCTGCCAGCCCCTGACCGGCTCTTTACAAACTTATCGGCCAGCCTGCCTGCATGTCGCGGGTTCTCTGGCTTTTTGTCCACCAACCACAGCCTCAGGTCGGATGGGCACCGCTCATACAGTTGCTCCAGTACCAGCAGTTTAACCAGGTCCTCCTTTGTCTGGGCCCCAGCAGCCCACTTGCTGGCGTATCCTTTCATGCGGACGGCTAGTTGCAGATATGAGATCTCCGGGGTTTTATCCTGACTCCGGAACCTTTTCCGGTACATTTCAGAAGTCAGCCCAAACTTACGTAGCAGGGCCTTTTCGAATAGTTTATAGTTCCCTTTTTCCGCCTCTTCCAGTTGGCGGTACAAGGCCAAGGCTTTGGGGTCCAGTAAGGGGGTGAGAACCCGGAGTTTGTCTGCAGGATGAACCTGGTGCAGCTCGCAGGCCGTCTCAAAGGCATCCAGGAAGTCATCCATGTCCTCCCCCTCCTTGCGTGGGGCCATGATGCACTTATTAAAGCTTCGTGCAGTCCTGGGTCCCCCCTCACTCACCGCAGCCGGGGGCTCGCGGCCCTTCAGCCTCGCCAGTTTCAGTTCATGATGCCTCAGCCTTTCTTTCTTTTCATGCTGCCTTTGTCTTTCATTCTTCTTCCGTTCATGCTGCCTCAGTTTCTCTTTCTCCTTCCGTTCATGCTGCCTCTGGTGTTCACGATCCTCCAGCTCTCTTAGTTTTAGCTCTATTTTCCATTCCAGCCCATTCCGCTTCACGGATGGCGCGCGTGGCCGGGAGGATCCCCTGCTGGCCGGGGGAGTCCCTGCGCCCTCGGTATTTGCTGGGCTCCTCCCCACCCTTCCCCTAGGCATAGGAAGGAGGGGTCTCGGGAAGCCCTCAGCAGCCGGCTGACCACTCCCAGCTGGGACAGACACTGGGGCCTGCGCTGCATTTGACAGGCTGCTTCCCTTAGAGACAGGGATCAGTTTATTCGCGCGATTTCCCTTCTCCAGCTGGGCAATGAGCTGTTCTTTGGTGAGCTTCCCAATGCGCACCCCCCTCTGCTTGCACAGCTCCACCAGGTCGCTCTTAAGCCGCTTGGCATACATCTTCCTGCTGGCCACTTACAGGCCTGTGTGCTCACCGCTCCCCACAGTTTCCAGGGAGACCCCTAGTGTGCCAGCCCTTCTCGAGGTCACCACCTCTCTGCCAGGGTCGAGCTGCAGACTCCTCCGCCCCGGGACCACTCGCTGCGATCCCCCGGGGGACCCTGTTACTGCAAAAGTCCTTCTCGCTGGTCACACACTCCCAGGGGTGATAACCGTCTCTCTCTGACTCCTCAGCACGCCTGGTCCCCGTCAATCCCCCTTCGCTTTATTTCTCCCCAGTCACTTACTGCAGGAAGCGCCGTCCACGGGGTGCAGTAGATCCCACCGCTGCCACCAGTTGTCACGGAGTAAGGGGGGACTCAGGGCCCTGCACCCCCGGCTTCCTGCGATTCACCATGACTCTCAGCCAGCCAGTAAAGCAGAAGGTTTATTTAGACGACGGGAATACAGTCCGAGACAGGTCGTGCAGGCACAGACAACAGGATACCCCTCAGTTAGGTCCATCTTGGGGTCCTTGGGCACCCCAAGCCCCCTCCAGAGGTCAGAGCCCTCCCTGCCTCCAGCCTTCTCACCAGCTAGCTTCCCAGACTCTGCCTTCAGCGACCCCTCCCTCAGCCTTTGTTTAGTTTCCCAGGCAAAGGTGTCACCTCGCCCCAGCCCCCTCCTGGGTTCTCATGTTACAGGCTCAGGTATTTCCCTTCGGTCATTCTCCCATCCCCCAATGGAGACCATTCTAGCCACACTCCCCTGTCAGCACTTACAGATTACAGTAAAAACAGTCCCAGTTCGTCACACTCTAGCTGTGGTTATTGGGAGCATGCACAATTCATGCTTCCAAGTCTCATGAGAGCTTTCTATCCAATCAGTGGCTGGATATAGACCCCACCCCCAGACCACACTCCCCCATGTGACCTATAGTATGTGATAAATATTTTTCAGTCATTCCTCAGCCTTTTTGTTGCCTTTCTCCTAGTGCTTCCTGGAGGTTGAGGGAAAGTCTCAAAACAAATTGTACTCCCTCTTAAAAACTATCTTGTTTTCTGAGTAAGGAGTGGGGAAAAGTAGTGAGAATGAGTGGTTTCCTCAGTGTAGGCTGCTGGTTCCAGCAGTGGCCTTGGCAGAGAGGCTGGAGAATGGGCAAACAGATCACACCCACCTGGACACACACATGCTCTGATTAAGCCTGCACTGCAGCCAGTCACTGCTGGAACTTGGTGCTGCTCTTTGCTGAGAGCCAGCACAGCTGCTACCATTGTTAGCTGCTTGAGTTGTGCTTCATTTTGCATATATTTAATTGTACACAGCCAGCTCAGCCTAGTGTGACACACAGGCAGACATGTTGCAAAATTACAAGGCTGAGAGTTTAGTGGGTTATATTCACCAACATTAACTTCAAATCTGTTCCTTCCTCTTTCCCTCACATCACCTCCACCTCATGGTCTTTTTCAAACCTTATACCCATCCCACTTGCTCCCATGCCCTCCTTGTCTTCTCCTGTTCTCTCTGAATGCCAGTTCCATCTCAAAAAAGATCACAGCCATCCATCACCGCTTCATCCTCTGTTCCCTATGGTCTCTTGGCTCTCAAGACCTGAATCCCCCATCTGACAACAGCCTCTGTAGCCTCTCTCTCTTATGGTGGCCACTTCTCTCAAAGTCCCTTCCTTGAATTGTCCCAAAAGGAACATGGTGGGTGTCATGCTCCCCTCCTCTGCCTCCAGCCCTTCCTGCCTTCTCCCCTGAGCAGCACTCATCTGACTCATCTGTCTTCTCCCCTTCCCCACCCACCCAGTTCCTCCCACATCCACCTTCTTCTGTGACTCTGATTCCTGTATCTCCATCTTCTTGTCATCACAGTTTGCCACATCCATCCATGTTGACTTCATATTCCATGTTGACAACCCATCAGATACATTAGGCACCTGTCTCCTCTCTTTTACTTTGACTTGCTCACCATAATCACCACTCACTTGACTTGCTCTTCACCAAGCACAGCCTTCTGATCTCTTTATCACAGAGTTTGTCCTCTACAACCACTGGCTCATCTCTTTCAATATCGTCATCTCCCCACTCCTTCTGGGACTTCTAGTCCCATCAGTGTCAATGACTTTTCTCCTTCCCTTGTTCTACTGACTCCAATCCATGATTCCCTCCAGTTTGCACTAGCCAACACTCTTGACTTGGTTGCCTCACTCATATGCCACAAGGTCTGTCCTGGCAACCCCTGTCCCTGGCTCTTCCCCATCATCTACTTCCTCAGCTCCTGCTGCCATATTGCTGAGTTTCTCTGATGGAAGTCCCATGGATCATGCTGACTTCCTCTGCTACACAATTGTTCTCTCCTCCTTCAGATCTACTATCTTCCTGGCCAAACTCTCCTTCTCCATACTGATGGCAAAAAGGATTGAGAGTATGACAGTCCACTTTTGACTCCCTCTTAAAGCCCTTCTCCTTGCTGTCCATGCAGAATCTTGCCAATTTCTGCAAAGAAAAAAATCAACAAAACCTCAGTCTATTTAGTTTAACTAAGAGAAGGTTAAGACTTGACTTTATCACAGTCTATAAATTCTAAATGAGGAGAAGATTTTTGATAGTAGAGTGCTCTCTGATCCAAGAGACAAAAACAGAATGAGAGCCACTGGATGGAAGCTAAAGCTAGACAGATTCAGACTAAAAATAAGACATACATTTTTTATCCGTGAGAACTACCATGGAAAAACTGACCTATGGATAAGGTGGATTCTCAGTTATTTGGAATCTGAAAATCGTACCTGGGCATCTCTTTCTGACAGATGCACTCTAGCTCAACTGGAAGTGATGGACTGGATAAAGGAATCACTGGATGAGATTATCAGGCCTGTGTTATGCACGAGGTCAGGCAAAATAATCATAATGGTTCCTACAGGCCCTTCTGAATCTGTGAATCCCGATGTGACCTCTCCCCTCCCCATCACACTCTCTTCTTCCCCCTCTTTCCTGTCACAGACTCTGAGACTATTTCCCTGCTCTCCTCCTCTAACCCCTCCACCTGCCTCAGTAACCCCATTCCCTCCCATTTCTTGACTTTTCTCATCCTGCCCTCACCTCCCACTTTGTTCAGGTTCCTCTCCTCAAAGTACAAATACAGTAGAACATCAGAGTTATGACCACCTTGGGAATGATGACTATGTTCATAACTCTGAACAAAATGTTATGGGTTGTCCTTTCAAAAGTTTACAACTGAACATTGACTTAATACAGCTTTGAAACTTTACTATGCAGAAGAAAATTGCTGCTTTTAACCATCTTAATTTAAATGAAACAAGCACAGAAACAGTTTCCTTACCTTGTCAAATCTTTTTTTTAAACGTTCCCTTTATAATAATAAATAATAATAATAATAAATAATAATAATAATTTTATTATTTTTTAGTAGTTTGTTTAACACAGTACTGTACTGTATTTGCTTTTTTTCTTTTCTTTGCTGCTTGCCTGATTGTGAACTTCTGTTTCCAAATGAGTTGCATGGTTGACTGGTCAGTTTGTATCTCTGGTGTTTATAACTCTGAGGTTCTACTGTATGCATTGGTCTCGCTAAGGTCTCTGACTTCTTTCTGATCAAATTTCATACTCCTCCTTCTTGACCAATCAGCTACTTTGACAATACAGTCAATCCTCTTCTTCTCAAAATCATGTCATCCCCTGGCTTTCATGACTGTTCTCTCATGGTTCTCCTCCTGCCTTTCAGATCACTCCATCAATGTCTTGTTGAGTAGGTCCTCTTCCTCATCTCTCCCTCTTTCGATGGGCATTCCTTAGGGCTCTGTCCTGGCCCTCTCTTTTTCTCCCTGTACATCATCTTTTTGGGGGCACCTTTCCATAAGCATAACTTTAAGTACCATCTCCTCCAATTACATCATCAAAACTCATCTCTTCTGTAATGCCTGTAGCAACTGCAACCTGACAACAAGCTGTGATCACTGCTATTGATTCCCTAAGAATTGTGCTCATCCTCTCATATTTGTTACCCCCTCTGCCCCAGCCCACTTGTCACTTGCTTGTCTTATTAAGCCTTGTCTTTTAGGTTACAAGCTGTTTGGGGCAGAGACCGTCATTCATTTATTATATGTTTCTAGAACCCCACCTGGTTTCTACTGAGTACTGCATTATAAATGTTAAGTCGTAATAGTAGTAGTAATTAATAATAAATACGGCTATGAGGGAACAATGGTGGCAGCACAAGAGACTTATTTTACTTACTAGCTGTGCTAAAGCAATCATTCTGATAAAACGTTTGAACCCAGTAAGCCAGAGGAGCCACTGAATAAGGCCAGATGATTTCAGACAAGTATGTCTACAATCTGTGTTCATTAGGAAGCAGGTGCATCTCATTTCTATTCCCTTGTCCAGTCGCTGTGAAAAACTGATTTCTGTTCAGCCTCTGGAAGTGCTGCAGCTATGGCGCTTACTCACATCATGCCAGACTTTATCACTTCTGTTGGATTCCAATGTAGTCCCATTGTTGCTAGTGTCACAGCTGTCTCTCACTTCTGTTGTTGGTTTTGTGGTGGCTCAATTAACTTTTGTTGCTACTACTGCTTTAACATATTTCTCCAACCCTTCTCATACTGCACGGTCTACAGCTGGTGCTGACATTCTCAAACCCTGTCTCTCTCCATGATGAGTCAGTAATATGAGTCAGAGCCCTCACAGTGAATCAGTGCCAAAGTCAGGCCAGGAATCTTGACTTCCCGTACTGAGCACATTGCTTCTCAAAGACAAGCGGATTGGGAAATAATTCACATTCAAAGTGGGGAGAAGAAAATGCAGCCTTCCTTGGAGCTGACTGTATTCTATGGCTGATGAATTTTAACTTGGTCTAGGCCCTGGACTCCCAAGTGAGTCATGGATATGTACCACAGAGATGGCTGGGCTCATTGGTGCTGTGCTGTCAGTGAAGAAACGTGATTCATTGAAAAGGACCTACAGGATCGCCCTTATTAGTCCTTCTGTCAAGAGCCACTAATGATTAATGATCTAGTACTCTTCCTGTGGTCCTGCTTTATAGACCTATGATCTAGAGCCTGCTTTTACTTAGTTATCATAAACATAAACAAAATCATAAACAGGATAGATTTTTTTTAGCCGGTACTAAGATCCTGGGTAAGGTGTTTCTGAGATTTGCCCATGTTAGGACTAATTACTCATGGCTGATTGATTACTCTGACTGAGAGGTGGACTCTTGTATAACTCCTGTATGCAATATCACATTGCCTTTCACAGGGTCAAGGCTTGTCTGAATGGTATTGATCAGTGATCATGAGTGCCCACCATGTATTGCATTTACCATGTTTATGGGACTTTCTATTTGGGACATTTCTGGGATGTGTCAAGCACAGAGCACTCTTTGAAGTAGTGTCGATTACACATGCCTACTCCCTTGCTTATTAGAATATAGGAACGAAGGGTATCTAAGGAGCATTGAACCCAAGTATGCTTCCATTCCATTTGATCACTGCAGTAGTATCTGATGAAGTGGATTTTTTACCCACAAAAGTTTATGCCCAAATAAATCTGTTAGTCTTTAAGGTGCCACCAGACTCCTTGTTGTTTTTGTGGATACAGACTAACACGGCTACCCCCTGATACTTGCAGTAGTATTGAGTATACTGACCTAGTTGCAATTTGCCATTCAGGACTGCTGGTTTCAGTCAGTTCAATGGCTGACAAGAAGTTGGGCTTCAAGTGGTGTGCCTCTTGTAATGCAAAAATGTTGGCCTTTTGAACAATATGTGCACTGTCTGAAATGTCTAAGACAGGTTCATTTGCTCACAAGTGGTAGAGGTGAACCAGCTTCCTACTCAGGCTTGCTAGAATTGGGGGTCTTGGCTCTGTCTATTCCTTTTTGAAGAGATATTAAAAATCAACTAATCTTATTCTGAGGAACAGGCTGAATGTGTGCCCAGTAGATCCTCAATGCCCTCAGTGCAGAAACCCAAGAGGAAATAAAAGAATGGAACCAATATTTGTTTGGTTCTGAATTACTCTCAGAAGTTTGAGGTCAGTTGACCCATTGAGTTCAAGCCCTCCGGCATCTCTGGAGAAGAAGCAGAGGGGAAGGGATCCATGATTCCAATTTCTTTCCTTCCTCTCACTCTGAGGAAGACTGGCGTCACAAATCCTGTAGTGAGTTGGTGAAAAGAGTCTCCCTAGATATGAGGAATCTTGATGGCTGGGAAGTTTTATTCAGCACCAAACCCTTCAGACTGAATGAATGTTGAGGCTCTGGAGCGTAGTTTTAGCATTAGTGAGCCAGTTGGGTATGCGTTAGCACCAGATCATGTGAAAGCTTTAAGTGGGTCAGAACTCTTGCCATGGAAAAGCTAGCTTTAAATAAATAAATAAATAATGGAGATATCCCATCTCTTAGAACTGGAAGGGACCTTGAAAGGTCATCGAGTCCAGCCCCCTGCCTTCACTAGCAGGACCAAGTACTGATTTTGCCCCAGATCCCTAAGTGGCCCCCTCAAGGATTGAACTCACAACCCTGGGTTTAGCAGGCCAATGCTCAAACCACTGAGCTATCCCTCCCCGCTATTTCCTCCATGTTTCCTTTCCTTCCTCTGCTGTATCTAAACAGCCTTTTATGTATTTATTCCTCCTGAGTCTTCTGCACCAAGAGAGAGTTAAACTAGGATACAAACTCCCAGTTTGGTGATCCCACAGTGGCGGCCCCATTGCCATCAGGGATTTATCTAGGTACTTGTATAGCTCCCATTACCCTAGCATCTGCACCATGATACCAGATGCAGTGTGAGGCTCATTCTGAGTGGTCTCTGATCTGGAACAATCCATGAGCATCTGGCTTTCAGGTAGCAGTTTTCTCCAGCCCCAGTGGGTAGCTGAATGCCTCCCTGTGCTTTTGTTGCTTGTACACCATGGTAATGTTGACCTTGGTGACAACCACCATCACAGTGTCACAAAGGAATAAGACACCTAGGACTTATCAGCCTCTTGGGCCTGACCTCTGTGGTACCAGCCCATGTGCCCTCTGAGAAGGTGCCTTCATAGTCTGCATCTTTCCCATCTTCAGATGAAGAATCACTGAATTCAGAGGAGACTGATGAGTCAAATAAAGATGATGACATAGTGGCATCCACATAATCTTTGCCTTTTGACCATTTTAAGAACTTCTAGGTCCTGATCTGCAGAATTACAGAGGCTTTTGAGAATGACATCTTCACGACTTGCTCCAGGGACAAGGTGGGCCATATCAATCAACAAAATGGTCTCTCTGAGCCAGCAGAGGATTTCTGGCTTACTCCAGTAATTGTGCAGATGTTGCCAAGACTTACCAAGTTCCATCACAGCTCCAGAAGCATTGTGGTATCTGCAGTCACAGAAGGAGCCTTGTAGAGCTTCAAAATAGGTACTCCAGACAAGATCTGAGGAAGAGGGAAATCCTTGGCTGCAAGGCATACTCCTAGGCTACCATTCAGATAAAGCTAGCTAGTTATCAACTGTTGTCTTGCCTGGTGTGGGTTCTGTCCCTTGAACATGATCGCATCTTTGCTTGAACACCTTCCAGAGCAGTTCATGAAGGAAGCCAAGGTTATTTGAGAGTGCGCAAGAGTTAAATCACTCACTCAGTGAGTGGTGGATATGACTTCTCATTCACAGCGGGATGTGTTCACTTTGAGAAAGAATGTCTGGCTGAAGAGCTCCAGTCTGCTACTTAATGTCAAGGCTAATGTCAAAGATCTTCCAGTTGAAGGATTGAATCTTTTTAGTTCAAAAATTGATAATACTTTGAAAAAGCTCAGTTTTGGGGTTTCTCTCAACCAGCTTTCCAGCAAAGATCATCTTCATTGTGTTATTGAAGGGAGTCCGGTTAGAATCATACAGAACCTCAGTAATGCCGCTTCCAGAGATCACTTCAGAGAAATCTTTCTCAAAGAGATGAAGAAGACATCACAAATAGATGTCTGCTCCCTCAGCCCCCTTATTGATAGTGTTACTACTTCAACACTGACACAATAATTTAAGTTTTGGGTTTTTTTTTTTACAAGATGCTGGAGAATCTTATTGCGGCATCTGTGGCAAACCTTTTAACTTCTCAATCCCAGTCCATGTATCTAGTCCATCTTTTGTCTTCTTTTCTGGTCTGGAGGAGAATAACTTCAGTCACACAGAAAAGGTGCACCATCCAATTATACTTGTACTTAAGGCTGAGAGTTTGTCACCGAAGTCACGGATTCCGTAATTTTCCGGGACCTCCGTGATTTCTGCAGCAGCTGGCCTGGGGGCCGCCTGAGCTGCTCAGGCAGACCCTGGGCCAGCCACACTGGCTGCTGCTAGGGCAGTCTCGGTCCACCACGCCCCTCTCTGCCAGCAGCAGCAGCAGGAGTTTGGGTATGGGAGGGAGCTCAGGGCTGGGGGTTGGGGTGTGGGAGGGGGTGAGGGCTCTGGGAGGTGCTTACCTCGGGGGGGCTTCCCAGAAGCGGTGACATGTCCCTTGGCTCCTAGGCGGAGGTGAAGCCAGGGGACTCTGCGTGCTGCCTCTGCCTGCAGGCACTGCCCTCGCAGCTCCCATTGGCCGTGGTTCCCGGCCAGTGGGAGTTGTGGAGCTGGTGCTTGGGGCGGAGGCATTGCGCAGAGCTGCCTGACCATGCCTCCGCTTAGGAGCTGAGGGAGGGGGGATGTCGCTGCTTCCAGGGAGGCACGGTGCCAGGTAGGGAGCCTGCCAGCCCTGCCACCACCACCTGCCCGCAGCACCAGCAGAGTTCATGGCCCGCCCGCCCCCCCCCAGCAACCTTGGTACCCCTGGGCTGCCCCCTCCCCAAGATTTAGTCAGGGGTATATAGTACATGTCATGGACAGGTCCCGGGCTGTGTATTTTTGTTTACTGTCCATGACTTTTACTAAAAATACCCAAGACTAAAACGTAGCTTTAATTATACTCCATGCTACTTCCCAAATCTCCCTCATAAGAGAGTACTGAGAGATGAAGTGGTCTCCCTTCTCCAAATTAGAACTGTTTAAATGATCTCAGTAATGCCATGGAAAAGGGTTTTGTTCCCAATATTTCCTCGTTTAAAAAAAAGTTAAAGGTGTCCTTCATTCCACACAAGGTTTAAGAAAACACAACAAATACATCCCAAGGTTCACATTCTGTATAGTGACCTTAACTTCAGCTAGCATGGTGATGGGTATGGAATAAAGTTCTGCATAGTCTCTGTAATTCCTTCTTGTTGTTGCCACAGGACTTGTCCAGCTGTCTTGACTTTGAGCAGGGGGTTGGACTAGATGACCTCCTGAGGTCCTTTCCAACCCTGATAGTCTATGATTCTATGACTTAAAGGATCCATCATTCCTTATATCTGTCTGACACATAAGAAGCAGCCCTAGTTATGTGTGTGTTCAGATAATTTCCAGAACTAAGTTCTTTCATTTGTCCTTCCTATAATTTCACCTGAACTGCTCCGTAATAACGACAATAATGTAATTAAATTAGGGCTGTCGATTAATCGCAGTTAACTCATGTGATAATTTTTTGAGTTAAACTGTGATTAAAATTAAAAATTAATCACGATTAATTGCCCTGTTAAACAATAGAATACCAATTGAAATTTATTAAATATTTTTGGATGTTTTTCTACATTTTCAAATATATTGATTTCTATTACAGCACAGAATACAAAGTGTACAATGCTCACTTTATATTATTATTTATATTATTATTTTTTATTAGAAATATTTGCACCGTAAAAATGATAAACAAAGGAAATAGTATTTTTCAATTCACCTCATACAAGTAGGGCTTGACAAAGCCCTGGCTGGGATGATTTAGTTGGGGATTGGTCCTGCTTTGAGCAGGGAGTTGGACTAGATGACCTCCTGAGGTGCCTTCCAACCCTAATATTCTATGATTCTATGAAGTACTGTAGTGCAATCTCTTTATCGTGAAAGTGTAACTTACAAATGTAGATTTTTATTTTTTTTGTTACATAACTGCACTCAAAAACAAAACAATGTAAAACTTTAGAGCGGAGGCTCTCAAACTGTGGTCCATGGACCACCTGTGGTCCACGATCTCCATTCAGGTGGTCCGCGGATAGTTCCCTCTAAGGTGCGCATCTGTGCGGCTGCACACGTGAGAATGAAGGGCTATCCACCTAATTAGTGGAGCTGTGCAGGCCTGGCTCCACTAATTAGGTGCCTGGACCCTGGAGAAGACACACGTGTAAGGTGAGGTGGTACCCTTGGGGGGTATAGGGGATAGGTGGGAGGGGTCAGTGGGGTGAGAAGAGGGGGTGGGGGGAATTTGGGACATGCAGGGCTGCGGCGGCCAGAGAAAGAGGTGACTTTCCCCAGCTCAAGGGCTGCAGCTGCCAGGGAGAGATGGCTCTCCTTCCCAGCCTCAGCTCTTTGGCTTCTGTGGCGGGGGAGAGACACCCCCTCCCTCTTTCCCAGCCCCAGCTCGGGTGCTGCTGCTACGTGGGAGAGAGGGCACATCCGTCGCATTAGAAGGGTAAGATTACTGATATTTGGGGTATGTCTACATTACGTGATTACTCCGATTTTACAGAATTTGATTTTTGGCAACAGATTGTATAAAGTCGAGTGCATGCAGCCACACTAAGCACATTAATTCGGCAGTGTGCATCCATGTACCGAGGCTAGCGTCGACTTCCGGAGTGTTGCACTGTGGGTAGCTATCCCATAGTTCCCCCAGTCTCCCCCGCTCATTGGAATTCTGGGTTGAGATCCCAATGCCTGATGGAGCAAAAAACATTGTTGCTGGTGGTTCTGGGTACAGCCTCACCCCTCCCTCCGTGAAAGCAAAAGCAGACAACCGTTTCGCGCCTTTTTTCCTGGGTGAACTATGCAGACGCCATACCACGGCAAGCATGGAGCCTGCTCAGCTCAAGACAGCAGTCATGAACATTGTAAACACCTCGCGCATTATCGTGCAGTCTATGCTGAACCAGAACCTGAAAAACGCCAGACAGCTACTGGTCAGTCGGGAATCTATTTGGAGTGGGCAAATCTAGTGTGGGGGCTGCTGTGATGCAAGTAGCCAAAGTAATCACTGAGCTGCTGCTACCAAAGGTAGTGACTCTGGGAAATGTGCAGGTCATAGTAGATGGCTTTGCTGCAATGGGATTCCCTAACTGTGGTGGGGCAATAGATGGAACGCATATCCCTATCTTGGCACCGGAGCACCAGGGCAGCCAGTACATAAACCGCAAGGGGTACTTTTCAATGGTGCTGCAAGCACTGGTGGATCACAAGGGACGTTTCATCAACATGGGATGGCCCGGAAGGGTTCATGACGCTCGCGTCTTCAGGAACACTAGTCTGTTTAAATGGCTGCAGCAAGGGATTTACTTCCCAGACCAGAAAATAACCACTGGGGATGTTGACATGTCTATAATTATCCTTGGGGACCTAGCCTACCCCTTAATGCCATGGCTCATGAAGCCATACACAGGCAGCCTGGACAGTAGTCAGGAGCTGTTCAACTACAGGCTGAGCAAGTGCAGAATGGTGGTAGAATGTGCATTTGGACGTTTAAAGGGTCGCTGGCGCACTTTACTGACTCGCTCACACCGCAGCCAAACTAATATTCCCATTGTTATTGCTGCTTGCTGTGTGCTCCACAATCTCTGTGAGAGTAAGGGGGAGACCTTTATGGCGGGGTGGGAGGTTGAGGCAAATCGCCTGGCCGCTGATTACACGCAGCCAGACACCAGGGCGATTAGAAGGGTATGATCTTCCTGCTGCCACCTCTCATCTCGAGCGTCCCTCCTGTCCTTACGTTGGTCCCTCCTGTCCTCATGTTCATTGGCAGCTTTCCTGTACTTTGATACCGTGTCCTTCCACTCATTCAGATGAGCTCTTTCATCGCGGGTCAACTGCATGATCTCTGAGAACATGTCATCTCGCGTGCGTTTTTTTCAGCGCCTTATCTGAGATAGCCTTCGGGACGGAGGAGGGAGGCTTGAAAAATTTGCAGCTGCGGGAGGGGAAAAAAGGGAGAGAAGTATTTAAAAGGTACATTTTACAGAACAATGCTTATACTCTTTCACGGTGAACAACACTATTCACATTACATAGCAGATGTGATTTCGGTACAGAGTCGCATTTTGCATCTTAATATTGAGTGCCTGTGGCTTTGGTGTTAGAGATCACAGACGCAGGGCCGGGCAACAGAATTTGGCTTGCATGCGGCCATGGTAAGCCATTGTCTTTTGGCTTCTGCAACCTTCATAAAAGCAGCGCCCTCCTTTCCCATACCAAGCAAAGCCCGTTGAGTGCTGCGATTTTTCATGTTAACATGCAGCAGCAGAAACCAAACTAAACCCCCCCCCCCCATCCAATTCTCTGGGATGATTGCTTTACCCCACCCCCCACCGTGTGGCTGGTATCAGGGAAGATCCTTGCTAGCCAAATGCGAAAAGCTCAGCGCCAATGTCCCCCCCCCCCCACCGCTTGGCTAACTGCAGGGAAGGATTTCTTTTCAGCCGCAGGCAAACAGCCCAGTAGGAACGGCCACCTCTGTCCCCTTAATTAAATTCCCGTATTTCAACCAGGTGACCATGAACAATATCACTCTCCTGAGGATAACACAGCGAGATAAAGAACGGATGTTGCTTGAATGCCAGCAAACACCGGGACCACATGCTGCCAGGCTTTGGCATGCAATGATACCAGATTACTTGCTACTAGCACGGCGTGGTAAAGTGTCCTACCATGGAGGACGGAATAAGGCTGCACCGCCCAGAAACCTTCTGCAAAGGCTTTTGGAGTACCTCCAGGAGAGCTTCATGGAGATGTCCCTGGAGGATTTCCCCTCCATCCCCAGACACGTTAACACACTTTTCCAGTAGCTGTACTGGCTGAGAATGCATCCCAAGTCCTCAGGGCAAATTAATCATTTAAAAAATGCTTGCTTTTAAACCATGTTTTATATTTACAAAGGTACACTCACCAGAGGTCCCTTCCATGACTTTATTGTCTGGGATACTGCCTTGGGAGGGTACTTCAGTCAGGCTGAGAAAAAGATCCTGGCTGTTGGGGAGAACGGAGTGCTGTGTGCTCTCTGCAAGCTCGTCCTCCTCCTCCTCCTCCTCCTCATCTTCCCCATCCGCAAAATCCTCAGGCATGGCTGAGATTAACCCCTCATCGGAATCCACGGTCAGGGGTGGGGTAGTGGTGGCGCTCTTTCCCCCCCCCCCCCAGAATTGCATGCAGCTCAGCGTAGAAGCGGCATGTCTGCAGCTCTGCCTCGGAGCGTCCGTTTGCTTCTTTGGTTTTCTGGTACGCTTGTCTGAGCTCCTTAACTTTCACGCGGCACTGATATGAGTCCCTATTGTGGCCTCTCTCCATCATGCCCTTGGAGATTTTTTTCAAATGTTTTGGCATTTCGTCTTTTGGAATGTAGTTCTGCTAGCACGGAATCCTCTCCCCATACAGCGATCAGATCCAGTACCTCCCGTACGGTCCATGCTGGTGCTAACCCTAATTCGAACCGGCAATGTCGATTTCGGCGCTACTCCCCTCGTCGGGGAGGAGTACAGAAATCGATTTTAAGAGCCCTTTATGTCGAAGTAAATGGCTTCGTTGTGTGGACGGGTGCAGGGTTAATTCAATTTAACGCTGCTAAATTCGACCTAAACTCGTAGTGTAGACCAGGCCTAAAATATGAGTTGTGTGCTTTTATTTGTAGACCAAAAAAGTTAATTACTAAGTTTTTTTTATATAGCACTTTTATCCAAAGTGCTTTACAATAGTTAGTTAACGGTACAAACAACATTTGGAAAGATCATTACGTGGTCCGCCGAGACCCTCAGCAATTTTCAAGTGGTCCACACAAAAAAAGTTTGAGAACCACTTCTTTAAAGCCTACAAGTCCTTCTGCTGGTGGCATCTGACTCATGATGATGAAAATGAACATGTGTCGGTCCGCTCTGGTTTGGATCATTATCGAGCAGAACCATCATTAGCATGGACGCATGTCTTCTGGAATGGTGGTTGAAGCATGAATGGACATATAAATTTTTAGCGCATCTGGCACGTAATTATCTTGTGATGCCGGCTACAACAGTGCCATGCGAACGCCTGTTCTCACTTTCAGGTGACATTGTAAACAAGACGTGGGCAGCATTTATCTCCAGCTCATTCAAACAAGTTTGGTTACAATTTGCAGAAGTATGACTGAGTGGACTTGTAGGTTCTAAAGTTTTACATTGCAGTTATTTTTTGTACATAATTCTACATTTGTAAGTTCAACTTTCATTATAAAGAAGTTGCACTACAGTACTTGTATTAGGTGAATTGAAATATACTATTTCTTTTGTTTTTTACAGTGCAAATATTTGTAATCAAAAATAAATCTAAAGTGAGCACTGTACACTTTGTATTCTGTGTTGTAACGGAAATCAATATATTTGAAAATGTAGAAAACATCCACAAATATTTAAATAAATGGCATTCTATTATTGTTTAACAATGCGATTAATCGCGATTTTTTTTTAATTGCTTGACAGCCCTAAATTAAATTTCACATCCTTGTAAGGGGGGAAATGCCAAAGAAACTGAACACAGTAGCATTTAACTTTAAAAAGGGGAACTACACAAAAATGAGGAAGATAGTTAAACGGAAATTAAAAGGAACAGTCACTAGAGTGAAATGCCTGCCAGCTGCATGGAAACTATTTTAAAACACCATAATAGAGGCTCAAATTAAATGTATACTCTCAACTGGGGAGGAGTGTGGGGGAAGGACAAAAAATGCCACATTTGTTCAACAAGAGCGTACAAGCAGTTGGAGGCAAAAAGGCATCCTTTAAAAAGTGGAAGTCAGATCCTACTGAGGAAAATAGAAAGGAGCATAAGTTCTGGCAAGTCAAGTTTAAAAGTATAATTAGGCAGGACAAAAAAGAATTTGAAGAGCAACTAGCAGAAGACTTAACAAAAAAATTTGCTGTTCGTTTTTGTAAGTACCTCAGAATCAGGAAACCTGCCAAACAGTCGGTAGGACCAGTGGTTTTCAAGGAGCACTCAAGGAAGACAATGCTGTTACAGAGAAACTAAATGAATTCTTTGCATTGATCTTCATTGCAGAGGATGTAATGGAGATTCCCACACCCAAGCCATTCTTTTTAGGTGACAGATCTGAGGAACTGTCCCAGATGGAGGTGTCGGAACAAATTGATAAATTAAACAGTAACGTGTCACAAGTACAAGACAGTATTTACTCGGGAGTTCCGAAGGAACACAAATCTAAAACAGCAGATCTACTAACTCTGATATGTAACCTATCACTTAAATCAGACTCTGTACCAGACAACTGGTAAATAGCTAAAGTGACACTGCTTTTTTAAAAAAAGCTCCAGAGACGATCCTGGCAATTACATGCTAATAAGCCTAACTTCAAATTGGTTGAAACTATAGTAAAGAACAGAATTATCAGACACATAGAAGAACACAATTTGTTGGGGAAGAGTCAACACAACTTTTGTAAAGGGAAATCATGCCTCACCAATTTGTTAGAATTCTTTGAAGGGGTAAACAAAGCACGTGGACAAAGGTGATGGAGGAATAAACAGTGGAGTGGCAAAATTTGCAGACGATACAAAATTACTCAAGGTAGTTAAGTCCAAAGCAGACTGCAAAGAGTTACAAAAGGATCTCACAAAACTGGGCAACAAAATGGCAGATGAAATTCAGTGCTACTAAGTGCCAAGTAATGCATATTGAAAAACATAATCCCAACTATACATACAAAATGAAAGGCTTTAAATTAGCTGTTACCACTCAAGAAAGCGATCTTGGAGTCATTGTGGATAATTCTCTGAAAACATCCACTCAATGTGCAGCGGCAGTCAAAAAAAGCTAACTACGTTAGGAACTATTAGAAAAGGGATAGATAATAAAACAGAAAATATTATAACGCCACTATATAAATCCCTGGCATATCCACACCTTGAATACTGCGTGCAGTTATGATCACCCCACCTCAAAAATATATATATTAGAAATCAAAAAAAGTATAGAGAAGTGCAACAAAAATTATTAGGGGTATGGAACAGATTCCATACAAAGAGAGATTAAAAAGACTGGGATTGTTCATCTTGGAAAAGAGATGATGGGGAGGAGGGAATATGCTAGAGGTCTAAAAAATCATGACTGGTGTGGAGAAAGTGAACGAAGAAGTATTATTTACCCCTTAACATAACACAAGAACCAGGGGTCACCCATTGAACTTAATAGGCAGCAGGTTTAAAACAAACATAAGGAAGTACTTCTTCAGACAATACAGAGTAAATCTGAAGAACTCATTGCCAGGGGATGCTGTGAAGGCCACCAGTATAACTTGGTTCAAAAAAGAATTAGGTGAGTTCATGGAGGATAGCCATTGATAGACTATCAGCCAAGGTGCTCAGGGACTCAGCCCCATGCTTCAGGTGTCCCTAAACCTCCAATTGCCAGAAGCTGGCAGTGGATCACGGGATGGATCACTCACAATTGACCTGTTCTGTTCATTCCAACAGTGGCCAGTGCCAGATGTTTCAGAGGGAAGACCGGATACTGGGCTCGATGGGCCATTGGTCTGACCCGGTATGGCCATTCTTACGTTCAGGAGTCTTCCCAAAGTACCTAGCAGTAACAGCCAGGAATATATGTTTAATCATTTCTTAATCATTATAAGGTTTCAGTGCTCAGAATGTATGACTAGCTGTTCAGTAAATCTGCTCTCTGTTCCAGTTGTTGAGTCCTATGATTTGCTGGAACAAGTTTATTTTTACACCACTGAGACTCTCCTTCCTAAAGGCTGTTCTTGGCTCAATCTGCAAATCCAGACAGATTTCAAGAAATTCAAAACAATCAATCTGGTTAGATCTTTGTCTCATCAAACCATGAGCTATTACTTCAAATTTCTACAGTTCACGGGATTGTGTATCCAGGTCACTTCATTTACTAGATCTTGAGTAAAACCTCTACAAATTTGAGGCCTGTGCATCAAGCACCAACTTCTGAAAGAACTCATATGTGAAATTGCAGAACTATTAACTATGGTTTGTAACCTGTCCTTTAAATTGGCTTCTGTACCCAATGACTGGAAGATAGCTAATGTAACGCCAATATTTAAAAAGGCATCTAGAGGTGATCCCGGCAATTACAGACCGGTAAGTCTAATGTCGGTACTGGGCAAATTAGTTGAAACAATAGTAAAGAATAAAATTGTCAGACACAGAGAAGAACATATATTGTTGGGCAAAAGTCAACATGGTTTCTGTAAAGGGAAATCATGTCTTACTAATCTATTAGTTCTTTGAAAGGGTCAACAAACATGTGGACAAGGGGGATCCAGTGGACATAGTGTACTTAGATTTCCAGAAAGCTTTTGACAAAGTCCCTCACCAAAGGCTCTTACGTAATTTAAGTTGTCATGGGATAAGAGGGAAGATCCTTTCATGGATTGAGAACTGGTTAAAAGACGGGGAACAAAGGGTAGGAATAAATGGTAAATTTTCAGAATGGAGAGGGGTAACTAGTGGTGTTCCCCAAGGGTCAGTCCTAGGACCAATCCTATTCAACTTATTCATAAATGATCTGGAGAAAGGGGTAAACGGTGAGGTAGTAAAGTTTGCAGATGATACTAAACTGCTCAAGATAGTTAAGACCAAAGCAGATTGTGAAGAACTTCAAAAAGATCTCACAAAACTAAGTGATTGGGCAACAAAATGGCAAATGGAATTTGATGTGGATAAATGTAAAGTAATGCACATTGGAAAAAATAACCCCAACTATACATACGGTGTGATGGGGGCTAATTTAGCTACAACTAATCAGGAAAGAGATCTTGGAGTCATCGTAGATAGTTCTCTGAAGACGTCCACGCAGTATGCAGTGGCAGTCAAAAAAGCTAACAGGATGTTAGGCATCATTAAAAAAGGGATAGAGAATAAGACGGAGAATATCTTATTACCCTTATGTAAATCCATGGTACGCCCACATCTTGAATACTGCGTGCAGATGTGGTCTCCTCATCTCAAAAAAGATATACTGGCATTAGAAAAGGTTCAGAGAAGGGCAACTAAAATGATTAGGGGTTTGGAATGTGTTCCATATGAGGAGAGATTAAAGAGGCTAGGACTTTTCAGCTTGGAAAAGAGGAGACTAAGGGGGGATATGATAGAGGTATATAAAAGAATGAGTGGTGTGGAGAAAGTGAATAAGGAAAAGTTATTTACTTGTTCCCATAATATAAGAACTAGGGGCCACTAAATGAAATGAATGGGCAGCAGGTTTAAAACAAATAAAAGGAAGTTCTTCACACAGCGCACAGTCAACCTATGGAACTCCTTGCCTGAAGAGGTTGTGAAGGCTAGGACTATAATAGGGTTTAAAAGAGAACTAGATAAATTCATGGAGGTTAAGTCCATTAATGGCTATTAGCCAGGATGGGTAAGGAATGGTGTCCCTAGCCTCTGTTTGTCAGAGGGTGGAGATGGATGGCAGGAGAGAGATCACTTGATCATTACCTGTTAGGTTCACTCCCTGTGGGGTACCTGGCATTGGCCATTGTCGGTAGACAGGATACTGGGCTGGATGGACCTTTGGTCTGACCCAGTATGGCCGTTCTTATGTTTAACTTCCATTTGGTAATTTACCATTCGGATTCAAAGCTTTCTAGTGGTGGATAATCCCAGAAAATGGGTGCAAAGTGGTGTTCCTCACTATTCCCTCCCCATTGAAAGTGAAAGTGTGGTACACACTTCAGACATAGGTTGACGAGCAAACCAGGACCGACTCAGTATTCAAGTTCTGTGGAATCCCAGGAAGGCCAAATTGCATATAAATGTGTTGGAGTTAAGAGACATTTGGTTAGCTCTCAAACATCCTTCTACATGTGGGAAACTGAGTTCTACCATAATTAAACATATCCTAATATTCAGGTGTTGGCAGGTAATACCACATTTATATACTGTCCCAACCATCAAGGAGGTGCTCACTCTCATCTGGCATATCAGGAGGCAGTTAGGGAGTGAAGCATCCTTCATCTGGTGTTGCCAATGGCCAAGAATCACCAAGTGAACAACAATACTTTAGGAGGCAATCCAAGCCAAAATGCAATTTCCAGCACTTGTGCTCTCTGAAGACTGAGATAATGGCTATATTTTTACACAAGCGAGGAAAACCAAAGGTTTACCTGTTTGCAGTGAGGGAAAATTCAGTGTTCTCTAATCTATTCCTGGGGTGCTCAGAGTATGGGGCCCTGACTGATGCCTTTCTTCTGGGTGGGAGCAGAGATTCCTACGTGTCTTTCTTCCAGTGTCACTTATCCCAAGAGTGTCATGATTTTAAAACGGGACAGAGCTCATAATATTAATAGCTGCAGCCTTGGGCTCAGATCTTTTGGCATTGACATTAGAGCCTCCAGTTCATCTGCCATTTCCCACAGTTCTCCTGTCACATTGCCAGAGACAAATCTTGCCTTCAGATCTGAGCTCTCTGACCCTGACAGTTTGGATGATTGCACTTAGAATTGAACAAATAATGATTTTCTTGAGCGGTCCATTGAATTTCACTGGAGAGCTGAAAGCCTTCAACATGGAAAACTTTACAGTGAAGTGGAAAAGATTTTTCCACATGAATCTCTGTCAAAAGTATTTCATCTTTGGCTGCTATAGTCCCTAATACTCTGGTCTGTTTGATTCTAAAAGAATCTGGATCTATTTTGAGTACTTGATACGATCATGCTTAGGAGTCCTAGTCCTGGACCACTACCCTGAACAAGCACAGAACAGAGAGCTGGTCCCTGTCCCAGAGAGCTTACACTCTTAAGACAAGAGACAGCAGGTGGATACAGAGAGATGAGGAGCACAAGGCTACAATGAGGCACTATTGATCAGCTTGATAGGATGTGGTCTCAGCAGACCAGCTGCCTAACTGTTGTCAAGCTGTTTTGTAGTTATCATGGCAAAGGGGAGTTTTAAGAAGAGATTTGGTGGTACTGTATTACTAAAGTTAATCTGGCAGCTGTGTTATACCAGCTCATCATGCTTCTATTCCCAGAGCTTCAGTTTTTGCATACCCAGTGGTAAAAAGGTTTTTAAGAAATCTTGCATGGATTTTCATCTGTTTATAAGCTTCCATCACCTTTGAGCTCAAATTGTGTGCCCACAAAACTTCTGGAATGAGCGTATGGAGATCCTAGAGCATACTTCCTGGTCCACTTCCTTGTGAAGCATATGGCAGAGACAGTGAATTATAAATCCTGATGACGGATACTCCTTTGTGGAGTGAACAGAATATTGCATCCACCTCCTAAATTCCTGCTCAAGACTTCCATTAAAATCTGTTAACTTCCCTATACTTTTTTTTTTTCAAAATCCCATATTGTACCAGGAGAAGCTAAATATTCTAAATGTAACATAAACTAGATGTCAGAGGAGTTCTCAGTGACTGTCTAGGTAGAACAAAATTTATAAGCCTTCCCAGTCTTTTTGTAGTTTATAGTAATAAACTGAGGAAAGAAACCATCTGCTGCTCAGATTGTCAAAATGGATTAGATTTTGCATTCAGACTTGTTATAATCTAGTGGGTGTTTCAGTACCTGAATGTTGTAGAACACATTATAACATTTATACTAAGGTAACAGACATGACAGAAATAGCTTAGATAGGTAAAGCAGGTCTAACGGAGCTTCTACAGAATGTCTGAGAGATAATTCTGTCACAGAGCTATATAAGAACAGCCATACTGGGTAAGACCAAAGGTCCATCTAGCCCAGTATCCTGTCTTCTGAGAGTAGCCAATGCCAGGTGCGTCAGAGGGAATGAACAGAACAGGTAATCATCAAGTGATCCATCCCCGGTC
Source organism: Emys orbicularis (assembly GCF_028017835.1). NCBI lineage: Eukaryota > Metazoa > Chordata > Testudines > Emydidae > Emys > Emys orbicularis. The sequence continues at coordinate 300,338,053 of NC_088684.1, forward strand.
GCCCATTCCGAGCTTCTGGCAAACAGAGGCTAAGGACACCATCCCTTCTTATCCTGGCTAATAGCCATTGATGGACATATCCACCATGAATTTATCTAGTTCTTTTTTGAACCCTGTTATAATCTTGGTCTTCACAACATCCTCTAGCAAAGAGTTCCACGGGTTGACTGTGCATAGTGTGAAGAAATATTTCCTTTTGTTTTAAATCTGCTGCCTATTAATTTCATTTGGTGACCCGTAGTTCTTGTGTTATGAGAAGGAGTAAATAACACTTCTTTATTTACTTTCTCCATACCAATCATGATTTTATAAACCTCTATCATATCCCCCCTTAGTCATTCCTTTTCCAAGCTGAAAAGTTCCAGTCTTATTAATCTCTCCGCATATGGAAGCTGTTCCATGCGCTTAATCATTTTTGTTGCCATTTTCTGAACCTTTTCCAATTCCAATATATCTTTTTTGAGACGGGGCATCCACATCTGCACGCAGTATTCAAGATACTACAGCTTCATCATATAGGTAGATGGATTGGGGTCCTAAGGTTCAATCCTCATGGTAGATACGGTGCAAGAGGTACCAGGCATTGCTCCCACTATCAGACACAGAGGTGGAGAATTGACTCGGGATGTCCAGGCCCTAGGCTCTCTCTGATATTGGATATAATGTTGAGGGGCTGAAAGAGCGGGTCAGTCCCAATTCTAAAATGATAGATTCTAAACCCAGAAGGAACCACTGTGCTCCTCTAATCTGCCCACCTGCATAACACAGGCCATAGAATTTCCACAAAATAATTCCTCTTTGAACTAGAACATATAATTTTAGAAAAACATCCAGTCTTGATTTAAGCCCACATGATATGGGTTTATGAAGTCAGGCTCCTGTATCATAGAATCATAGGAGTGGAAGGGACCTCGATAGATTATCTAGTCCAGTCCCCTGCATTCATGGCAGAACAAAGTATTATCTAGACCATCCATGACAGGTGTTTGTCTAACCTGATCTTAAAAATCTCCAATGATGGAGATCCCACAATCTCCCTAGGCAATTTATTCCAGTGCTTAACCACCTTGACAGGAAGTTTTTCCTAATGTCCAATCTAAACCACCTTTGCTACAATTTAAGCCTATTGCTCCTTGTCCTGTCCTCAGCGTGTAGGCGACTGGTAACTACTGATGGGGGAGGCACAATGGCAGCCTCCCCCCTCACCACCACAGTCACGGTCAACTTCCTGGTGACTGCCAAGGCACCATCCAGCAACACTCTCTTGACCACGGCGGCCCAGATCCCCACTCCTTCCCTTCGCCCCTGGTCCATGCTGCCTCCCCCGGACCCTGAATCCCCCTGGCATCACCTATGCCTCAGAGATTAAGGAGAACAATTTTTTCCCGCCTTCTTGTAACAACCTTTTATGTGCATTAAAACTGTTATCATGTCCCCTCACAGTCTTCTCTTCTCCAGACTAAACAAACCCTGTTTTTTCAATCTTCTCTCATAGATCTTTTTGTATTCTCCAAAGCACTTGCAACCCCTCCCAGCTTGGTATCATCCACAGACTTTATAAGTGTACTCTCCACGTCATTATCTAAATCATTGATGAAGCTCCTGGGTGTTCCCAGTGCAGTATGTGCTGCTGCTGTGGTGGAGTGGGTTTGGCTCATCAGAATGTTCATGTTCAGTTATTATTTACGTGTTGCTAACATTTTCCTGAAGAATGTCAGATAAGAGACATGACAATTTTAAGTAGTTTATATCACAGCTAAACATGAATGGAGTTTAATGGGACAAGAAAAGGTACTTCTCTGGCTCCAGGCCTTACTAGCAAGTCATGGGGCTCTGCCCCACATCATATACACTGCAAGGGAATAAATTAGGGGGACTCAGGGCTCAGCCCCAAACAAACAATGGGCACAGGATGGATGAGGGGATGCCAGGGTTTGTGGAACATATGACTTGAATGCCTGAATTAATGAGTATTTTCCTGCATTGCAAGACCTGGAATGATGAGCTGGCCTGGAACTAGAGGAATGGCAGAAATAAAGATTTGGGCAAGGTTAATAGCACAGTCCGGTCTTTGCTATGGTGTTTCTGTAACAGCAACTGATTGGAGGCCTGAACCAGGCAAAGGCAGGAGTTACTTCCTGTGAAGTGAACCTGTTTGTACCAGATATGTTGTATGCTGAAACACCTGTCAGAAAGTACAGTAATGTATATACCCCTGAGGAAGTTGGCCTGGTAGTAATGCCTTCTAAGCCCATGCTATCCATTTCCCCTCTATTTGTGCAATGTACTAAATCCAAACTGTATACCCCAGATTATAAACAATAACAGGTGGCAAATATGGTCACGTTACCTTTACTGCTGTAGTACAGAAATATTTTAGCTGTTAAATATTTTTGCTGCTTAGTTGAGAGCTGGGGTGAGTATTAGAAATGGACAAGGAGACTCAAGAGAGACTAGGCTAGGAATTGTTTGTAACCCATTTCCTCTTTGGGCTCGTCTGCATATGGAGTTGTTTCTGAATAATTGTTCCTAATTAACTACGTCTGGACACACTAAGGCTAGGTCTACACTACCCGCCTGAATCGGCGGGTAGAAATCGACCTCTCGGGGATCGAATTATCGCGTCTCGTCGGGACGCGACAATCGATCCCCGAATCGACGCTCTTACTCCACCAGCGGAGGTGGGAGTAAGCGCCGTCGACGGGAAGCCGCGGAGGTCGATTTTGCCACCGTCCTTACAGCGGGGTAAGTCGGCTGCGATACGTCGAATTCAGCTACGCTATTCGCGTAGCTGAATTTGCGTATCTTAAATCGACCCCCCCCCCCCGTAGTGAGGACGTAGCCTTATTCAAGAATAAGAGTGCCTTGTTCCTGTTTAACTGTGCCAGACCAGTTAGGTTAAACTAATCAGGAACAACTCCAGGTGTAGACAAGTCTTAAAGCGCTACCTGCCTCACAATTATCCACAAATCAGGTATTGCCAGGAGTAGATAGTCTGTGACCAATCTCCTAGCTTTAAAAGTATTTCTACACTGGGAAAATACATCATATTAGAAAATGTGCTGACTAATGTGATGTTAAACACAGCTTAACATCTAGTATAGGAAGGGCTAGTCAAGTTTAAAAACATATTCGCTGGTCATGGTTAATCATAGGGTCCAGTGAACAAATTTTAAAACACGACTCTTCCTTGTCTATACTAGGTGCTAAGTCATGTTTAACAGCATGTTAGCTTACATGTTTTCTGATGATGCATTTTCCCAGTGTAGAACATATCCCAGGAGGCAAATCATGTGCCTATGGAACCAGGTTCTTCTTATCAAGTGGGGAGGTTGGGTGTGGGGTGTTGCATACTCCATCCACTCCATGGAGTCCCCTGTGCAGTAGCATGGAATGGGGACCATATGCAGGCAGAGAGCGAGGAACTGCTACAAGAGTTCTGCTGAAGGACATGTGGAACCAGTTCCAGTCGTCGGCTCTGCAGCCTAAGGGGAGGATGCCTGCCAAGCATCCAGCTCATTTGTTCAAATCTCTCTCTCTCTCTTTTCCTGTGTCCCTCTTTCCTGTCTCCCTCTCTTCATGCCCTACTCCTTGCCAGCTCCTCTTAGAGCTTTTCTAGACTAGGAAAAGAGATGTTTTAAAAAAATGCGTTAGCTAGTATAGCTAGCCGTAGCATAGATAGGACAAGTTGCATGTTAACACTTGTTAGCTGGTCATATTGAAGCCTCTGGGGGTGCCTAGGCTTCATCTCAGTCGGCTAACACGTTAACATACAACTTGCCCAGTGTATACCAAGGTTTTAAAAAGTGTAAGGTTTAAAAACACAGTTGTTTTTAAAAATGCTTTTCTTCTAGTGTAGAGAGACCCTAGTTTAAACAAAGACAAATCTAAAATGCTTTGTATTGCCTAGAGACAATCACTTCTGCTAAGCAAACCCTCTCTCTAAGGTCTAGACAGATATAAGTATTACTGTTCCTGGAATATGATGAATTCCTTGCCTCCAGTGTTTGGATATTCCCTGCTTCCTCCTCAGATCCGGGAGTTGGTTCCTGAGTCCCAGGCCTACATGGACCTGTTAGCCTTTGAACGCAAACTGGACCAGACCATTATGAGGAAGCGGGTGGACATTCAGGAAGCCCTGAAGAGACCGATGAAGGTATGACATGGGAAATGGTACAATTAGCTGAATCAGGAAAAACATCCTCAGTGTGATGTATTGGGCTGTGGAGCCATCTCAGTGGAGAACTAGTGGAAGCTCCATTGATAGAGTAGGATGACCAAGGCACTTAAGAATACATGGCAGGGATACACCCTTCCTTGGAGGAGGACAAACTGAATGACTCAGTTCAGTAGCTCTCACCCATCTCTAATTTATGAGATTCTTTACTATAGGAAATAATCCTCTCTTTCATTTACAAATATTATTCTTTGAGGTTTTTAAGAAAAAAAGAAGAGGAAATGGAGATAAGACAGTAGAGGTGCTACCCTAGATACACATTAAATATACTGTTAAGAGTTCAGTTTAAGACTGGAGAAAATAGGAAATAAAATAATGAAAAATGTTAGTCAGAAAATAAATAATCTTGTAGGCCCTGATCCTGCAAAAACTTAAACACGTACTTAGTCCCACATTGGACTACTCATGTGAGCAAAGTTAAACATGTGGAAAATTGTTTGCAGGATCAGACCCAAAGATAAGACCGTTCTTCTCCAAATCCTCAGGCACCGCTCTTGTGTTATGCATTATTTTTTCCTGCATTTGCCAGGTCGTTCTGTTCATTATATAATTCTGCAATGCTTAATTTGCTTGTTGATTCCAGCTCCATAGGGTAGTTCTTTTGGCCACTTCAGCTGCTGTTTGCCCATACCTCATTCAGATTCCAAATCTCTTAGTATGACGATTCTTACATCTATAGGTCTGTCAAGATGTAAAATAATTATTATTATCTGCATTATAATATGTCCAGAGGCCCAGCTGAGGTCAATGCTAGGCACTGTGTAGACACATTATACATGTTTTTATACAATTTAAATACTTGAGGCAGACAAAAGATGGGTAAAAGGAAGTACTATTATTCTTATTTTAAAAGTGGGAAATGAGACGGAGATTAAATGACTAAGGCCTGGTCTACCCCTAAATCTTAGGTCAACGTAGCTACATTGCTCAGGGCTGTGAAAAAATCCACCCTCTGTGCAACGTAGTTAGGTCAGTCTGATCCCCACTGTAGATGCATTTAGGTCAATAGAAGAATTCTGTCTCGGAGAGGTGAATTACCTATGTGGATGGAAACCCCCTTCCAACAATGTAAGATGCATCTGTGCCACTGTAGCCTCTACATACCCTTGCACAGAGTCACACAAGAAATCTGTGGCAAAGCCAAGAATTGAGCCTAGTTCTCCTGAAACTGACTTAACCACAGGCCCACCCTTCCTCACATCATCCATGAAACATTTAGCAATGTTGACAGTTAATGTGAAGCCCAGTGATGAGAGTTTAACATCTCTCATTGCTGCTGTTTCAGGCTCTGCAGATTTAGGAAGGCAACATTTTAGTGGTTTACAAGTTTATAGGCAGTAAGTTTTTAAGATTCTTTGCACATAGTGGGCTAAATTGTCAGTTAGTGTAAATTAGCATAGCTTCATTGATGTCAATGACACCATATCGTGGTGTAAATTAGCATAGCTTCATTGATGTCAATGAAGCTATGCTAATTTACACCACGATATGGCCCATTTAAAAAAAAATAAAAGTATAGATTCTCTTTGACAAATATGCAATAAAGGGTGGATTTTGTGGCAAATTCCTCAACCATGAAACTGAGCAATACTGAAAGCTTTCTAGCAGAACTTTATAGGATCTGGAATGGGAAAGTACATAAAGACTAGAACTTTGAGGTTTCAGCAAACATTCGGTTAATTCCTGTTTGCTCATGTAGTTGCAGTTTGATGATTCTTTTGAAATGAAATCTAACAGACATTTCTAATTTACCTCCAAACTCATGAATGATTGCTCAAATGCAGCAGTCATGAAATTCAAAATCTGTCAAAACAAAACTGAGATCAGGCAATTTTTGCTTGGTTTGGAGTATTCTTATTTATTTACATTATTGCTGGAGCACTGGCAACAGCTATAGTGAAGGATGCCCCAGAATTTCCATCCTAAATGCTGCTCTGAGTTACTTGTAACCCTGAAATATTCACTGTAGGAGCTGCCATTTTCCAGACCTTGTCTGTCTGAAGGTGAACTATTTAGAAGTTTTAGGGAAAATGGTTCAGCCATTTTTGAATGAGTGGAGACTGGAAAACATACACTTACTCCATTAAAAAAATGCTTTGGCCTTTGTGAGCAGCTGTAGTGCTGAAAAAAAATGGCAGCTGTGGGGGTAGCTCAAATGGCAGGGACAAGACCTTGGGTTGGGGGTGGGGGAATGCAAGCATTGAGCCACCTGCCAGCTCACTCTACTGCTGGCAGCAACCCCAATCAGCTGTTGCCTTCTCCAACCCTTATCCTGCCTCCTGTCATCTCTTTTTCTGTCTCTTGCTCTCTCTGCAAGAGTGCATTGCTATACCATGTCCATCACCATGGTGTCAACAGTGCCTCATCTTGCAGGCCAACGTTCATGGAAGGCCACTTCTGTTTTAGTTCTTTTGTAAACAACCAGTATAGCTGTCACAGGGCCTTGGGCCTCCGGGTGCATGTGTGCATTCTAGCATGCCTATAATAGCCAGGGCTGGATTTCCAGTTAGGCACAGTAGGCATGTGTCTAGGGGCACCTTACCTCTCTAAAACGACGTGCAACAGGAAGGTCAGCTGTAGGCGGGGGAGGGGGAGCGTTGAAGGTGCTGTGCTAGGGGTGTGTAACCTGTAAATCCAGCCCTGTTAATAGCCCTTTAAAAGTGGGAGCTGTAGTTGCAGTTCTGTGACTAGGGGGAGCCTGTGGCCAACAGGAAGCCATATAGGAAGCTTTCTGCCTTCTACACAGGGACAGTGGGCATGAGAGACTCAGGGTCAGGGAAGTTCAGGTGTGGATCTTTACATAGCAGGCAGGAAGGGTATGGCCTCTTCTGTCCCAGCCAGTGGGAACTGGGGAAGGCTTGGGGGTGTGGAGGCAGAGGGAGGGTGTGTGTGTGTTAGTGCCAGTATTTTGAGTTTAGTTGCTCTTCTTTTAAAATGAAGTTAGCCCTGAGCAAAGGACAAGGTGGTTATTCTACTTTCATGGTTGGTATGGAGGTGATGTCCATGTCATAAATTCCAATCATGTGAGAAATAAATTTGTCATTCATCTTTGCCCACTTCAGCTGGCCTCTCCCCATCACTCCATCTCCCCAGGACATGTTTTAACACTCCAAACTGCTGAACAGCTTCAAACAGCTGCCATTTAAAAAACAAACAAAATCTCAACTGGATAGTGAAATGTTTCTTTCAGACCTTCTCCTTGAGATGTGGAATTTCCCTCACAAAATTGTGAAAGGCTGAGGTCAGGACAGGAAGATCCAGTCCTGCAGCAGTGTTGGACTTTCAGTACATAAAAATTTGCTGATTTTAAAGACAAGTATATCTAGCAGTCTTGCAGGGCTAGAAATTAGAGCTCTATCCCATTGAAAACAAGATATTCCCAGCTTCTCAGTGGAACATATAGTACTTACTTCCTACCTTGGAACTTCCCAGTGGTAACAAACTCTAAAGTCATGGCACTTTTAGGTACAGAAAAGCAAATAATTTGTAGAGATTTTTAAAGGCTTCATCTGAGCCCCTCTGTGGTTCAAATATTGGGCCCAATTCTGTACCCATTGAAGTAAAAAATGCAGAATCAGGGCCATGGTAATAAGTGTTTTTGGTTACACAATCAGAAGAATACAAAAGTAGTCCTGATAAATATTTTAAAACTCTAAAATATTCCAGAAGTAGTTTTTCTGTAACGTATATAGCTTTGTCACTATGGAGTGATATTATCACCTCTTAGGAATTATCAAACTGGCTCGGATCCATGGTCCCTCTAGTCCAGTTTTGAGTCACTGACAGTGGCTAGTACTAGATGCGTCTTAGGAAGGTGCAAAAAACCCTAGTAGATGGCTATGGGATAAGTTTCTTCCTAACTTTCAATAGTCAGAGTTGGCTTATGGTCTGAAACAGAAGTTTCAAAACTCTTGTTTATTTAAAAAAATATTTATGGGTATAACTCTGGATATTCTTTGTATTCTTATGAATGTCTTCTCCCTTTTTCTGTCTGGCTAAGCTCTTGGCTTCAGTACCAGAAGCATAACAAGATCCAATGGCTGCAAGTTGAAGCTAGACAAATTCAGACTGGAAATAATGTGCAAATTTTTAGAAGTGAGGGAAATTAACCATTGGAACAATTTTGTCTAGGGATGTAGTTGACTTTCCATTACTTGAAATCTTTAAGTCAAGATCAGTTGTCTTTCTGAGATATGCTCTTGTTCAACCAGAGATTCTGGCCTATATTGTACATCAGGTCAGGCTAGATGATTATAATGGTCCCTTCAGGTAGTAAAAGCTGCATATCTTTTAATCTATATCATGTGGCAATGAAATCTACAGACTAATTGTACATTGTATAATATACTTGAAAAAAATATTTCCTTTTGTCACTTTTGAGTTTGCTGCCTTTCAACTTCATTGAATGTCACTTATTCTTGCATTATGGACTGGGAGTTTCTGGTCTCCCTATCTACATTCTAGTTTCATAGTCTCCAGGGCCAGAAGGGATCATTCTGATGGGGTGCTGGAACAATTTGTATAATGGTGGTGCTAAGAGCCATTGAACCAAACTGTAAACCCTGCATATGATGGAAACCACTTCAAGCCAGGGTGTGCGGCAGCACCCCTAATTCCAGTACCTATGCATTGTGATAATCTAATCTGACTTCTTGTATAACACAGGACATAGAACTTCCTCAAAATAATTCCTAGAGTAGATGGTTTAGAAAAGTGTTGAATCTTGATTTAAAAATTGTCAGTGATGGAGAATCCACCATGACTCTTGGTAATTGTTCCAGTGCTTAATTACACTCACTGTTAAAAATTTAAGCCTTATTTCCTGTCTGAATTTGTTAGCTTCAGCTTCCAGCCATTGGTTTGTATTAGACCTTTCTCTGCTAGGTTGAAGAGCCAATTATTAAAGATTTGTTCCCCATGTAGATACTTATAGACTGTAATTAAGACACCCTTAATCTTCTCTTTGTTAAGATAAACCATTGGAGCACCTTGAGTCGATCACTATAAGGCATGTTTTCTAATCCTTTAGTCACTCGCCTGACTCTTCTTTGAACTCTCTCAAATTTATCAACCACCTTCTTGAATTGTGGACACCAGAACTAAACACAGTATTTCAGCAGTAGTTGCACCAGTGTCAAATACACAGGTAAAATAACCTCTGTGCTCCTACTTGAGATTCCCTTGGTTATGTATCCAAGGATCGCATTTGCCCTTTCGGCCACAGCGTTGCACTGGCAGCTCATGTTCAGCTAATTATCCACTATGACTCCCAAATCTTTTTCAGAGTCACTACATCTCAGGATAGAATCCCCCATTGCATAAATATGGTCTGCATTCATTGTAGACCATTCTCTAGACTATTATTTTATATATTTTTATCGTGCTAGAACAGGGGTTCTCAACAAAATTTTTGGTGGCCTCAGAATGTGGCCATCAACTCTTGTTGGTGGCCAAATAAATACGCACATATTCGTGTCCAAATCATTATAATTTATTTATGTATTTTTTTCAGACTCAATAGTAAGAGTAATTGACAGTTATCTCTATTCTTTACTGGACCTAAACGGAATAGAAACACAAACAAGGTGCTTTGCACATTCTTGTTTTTTTGTTGTTTCTTTTGATTTTTGGTTGCTATTTTTTTAAGACTTGCTAGCTAGTAAGTCTGCTGCTGCGAAAAGTAATATTTGTATGTTTGTTAATATCACTTTTTTCACAGCAGACTTCCTTAGCCCTGGCAAGCCAGGGGACAAATTAAGCCCTGGATGGGGAGGTGGGTAGGGAGACAATGGGGGCCAGGGATGATGGGGGGGGGGCTGGGGAGGCAGCAGGGGTCGGGGCAATGCGGGATGGTGGTGAGCCAAGGGCCAGTATCCAGGGCCAGAGCCCGCCATCCCAGGGCTGAAGCCTGACCCTCACTGCCCCCGGGAAGGTGGGGAACTCACTGGCTGCCTGCTCCTCTGGCGTTTGTGGCTCTGGAGGGGGCAGGGCCCACTGCTTTGCCCCCCTCCAGTCATTGCCCAGGAGGCTGTGGCCACAAGAAAAGCCCCTGATGGCCGCATTTGAGAAACACTGTGCTAGAAGTCTAAATACTAAGGTGGGTGAGCTAGAGCCGTGCCTGGCATTAAATGAGGATATTGATATAATAGGAATTGCAGAAACTTGATAGAATAAGGATAATCAATGGGACATGGTAATACAAGGGTACAAAATATATAGGAATGACCGAATAGGTCATGCTGGTCGGGAAGTGGCATTATGTATGGAAAAAAATATAGAGTCAAAGTAAAAATATTAAATGAATCAAGCCATACCATAGAATCTGTATGGATAAAAATTCCATGCTTGAACAATAAAAGTATAGCAGTAGGAATATACTACCGACCACGTGACCTGGATGGTGATAGTGATTGTGAAATGCACAGGGACATTACAGAGGCTACAAAGGCAGAAAATCCAGTAATAAATTGAGATTTCAACCTGTGTTCCCTGTGAGCTGTGCGCTTGGGCAGCCACGCAGGAGCGATTCAAATGCCATGCAGCTGATTAGCAGAGCACGCACAGCTAGCAGCATGTGTTCAGGTGCCCGTCCCCCCCACGTTGCTCCATCCTGCAGCTGCTCCTGGGACCCTCCTGCTGGCTGTGCAGAGCGGGGTGTGTGGAGGGGGTAGGGTGCTGATGTCAGGGTGACCCCCTCCCCCCACCCCTGTACCCCATCTCCACAGAGCAGGGCAGAGGGGACAGCCTGGCTCAGGAGGACTTGAAGCTGCAGTCTGAATGGTGAGTGGCTGAGTGCCTTTCTTAAAGAGACAGTGCACTCTTTCTGAGATTTCCCCAGCAGCCAGCTCTCACAGTCTCTGTCTCACACACACACACACTCCCCTTCCCCCTGCCCATGTACCCCATCTCCGCAGAGCGGGGGAGGAGAGACAACAGGGCTCAGGACAGAGCAGGAGAGCATTCAGTGAGTGTCTTAAAGAGTCAGCGCAGAGTTTTCCCCAGCAGCCAACACACACACACACACACACACACACACACACACACACACACACACGTATTATTATTACTGTTACTTCTTGGTACTTCCTGCAATGCACATATATTCTCTGTAATTTTATTCTTTCAAAGTGTGTTATTTTAGTTTTTTGACTAGTCTGTGCATTTCATAATTTTTATTTCTCTCTTACACTTACATTTAATTCTTTGAGTAGTGAGTTCTAAAATGCCTCACCTGTCCTGACTGGAGTAATTATCCCTATGGTAACTTTTTAAAAATATATATTGTATCTAGGTTTTTTGTTTCTACTGGTGACCCACATTCCCACATACTTCAGTGCACATAACAAAAATTATTCTGCATATGGATGGAAAAAATTAGAGGGAACATTGATTTCAACTATTCTCATGTTGACTGGATATCTGTCACTTCTGGAAGGGATGCAGATATAAAATTTCTTGCACCATAAATGACTGCTTCTTGGACCAGCTTGTCTTGAAACACACAATGGGAGAGGGAATTCCTGATCTAGTCCTAAGTGGAGTACAGGATCTGGTTCAAGAGGTGAATATAGCTGAACCATTCAGTAATAGCGACTGTAATGTAATTAAATTTAACATCCTTGTAAGAGGAAAAATACCAAAGAAACCTACCCAGTAGAATTTAACTTAAAAAAAGGCAACTACACAAAAATGAGGAAGCTAGTTAAATAGAACTTAAAAGGAACAATCACAAGGGTGAAATGCCTACAACCTGCATGGAGACTACTTTCAAAACGCCATAATGGAGGCTCAAACTAAATGTATACCCCCAAAAAAGAACACCAATAAGAGGACCAAAAATGTCACGAAGGCTAAACAAGAGAGTAAAAGAGGCAGTTAGAGGAAAAAAGGCATCCTTTAAAAAGTGGACATTAAACCCTACTGGGGAAAATATAAAGGAGATGAACTGAACTGAATATAAAGGAGATGAATCCTGAAGGGATTTCAGGAAGGCGGATTTTGGTAAGCTCAGAGAGCTGATAGGTAAGGTCCCATGGGAATCAAGACTGAGGGGAAAAACAACTGAGGAGAGTTGGCAGTTTTTCAAAGGGACACTATTAAGGGCCCAAAAGCAAGCTATTCCGCTGGTTAGGAAAAATAGAAAATGTTGCAAAAGACCACCTTGGCTTAACCACGAGATCTTGCATGATCTAAAAAATAAAAAGGAGTCATATAAAAAATGGAAACTAGGACAGATTACAAAGGATGAATATAGGCAAACAACACAGGAATGCAGGGGCAAGATTAGAAAGGCAAAGGCACAAAATGAGCTCAAATTAGCTACAGGAATAAAGGGAAACAAGAAGACTTTTTATCAATACATTAGAAGCAAGAGGAAGACCAAAGACAGGGTAGGCCCACTGCTTAGTGAAGAGGGAGAAACAGTAACAGGAAACTTGGAAATGGCAGAGATGCTTAATGACTTCTTTGTTTCGGTCTTCACCAAGAAATCTGAAGGAATGCCTAACATAGTGAATGCTAATGGGAAGGGGGTAGGTTTAGCAGATAAAATAAAAAAAGAACAAGTTAAAAATCACTTAGAAAAGTTAGATGCTTGCAAGTCACCAGGGCCTGATGAAATGCATCCTAGAATACTCAAGGAGCTAATAGAGGAGGTATCTGAGCCTCTAGCTATTATCTTTGGAAAATCATGGGAGACGGGAGAGATTCCAGAAGACTGGAAAAGGGCAAATATAGTGCCCATCTATAAAAAGGGAAATAAAAACAACCCAGGAAACTACAGACCAGTTAGTTTAACTTCTGTGCCAGGGAAGATAATGGAGCAAGTACTTAAGGAAATCATCTGCAAACACTTGGAAGGTGGTAAGGTGATAGGGAACAGCCAGCATGGATTTGTAAAGAACAAATCATGTCAAACCAATCTGATAGCTTTCTTCGATCGGATAACGAGTCTTGTGGATAAGGGAGAAGCTGTGGATGTGGTATACCTAGACTTTAGTAAGGCATTTGATACGGTCTCGCATGATATTCTTATCGATAAACTAGGCAAATACAATTTAGATGGGGCTACTATAAGGTGGGTGCATAACTGGCTGGATAACCGTACTCAGAGAGTTGTTATTAATGGTTCCCAATCCTGCTGGAAAGGCATAACGAGTGGGGTTCCGCAGGAGTCTGTTTTGGGACCGGCTCTGTTCAATATCTTCATTAACGACTTAGATATTGGCATAGAAAGTACGCTTATTAAGTTTGCGGATGATACCAAACTGGGAGGGATTGCAACTGCTTTGGAGGACAGGGTCATAATTCAAAATGATCTGGACAAATTGGAGAAATGGTCTGAGTTAAACAGGATGAAGTTTAACAAAGACAAATGCAAAGTGCTCCACTTAGGAAGGAAAAATCAGTTTCACACATACAGAATGGGAAGAGACTGTCTAGGAAGGAGTACGGCAGAAAGGAATCTAGGGGTTATAGTGGACCACAAGCTAAATATGAGTCAACAGTGTGATGCTGTTGCAAAAAAAGCAAACATGATTCTGGGATGTATTAACAGGTGTGTTGTGAGCAAGACACGAGAAGTCATTCTTCCGCTCTACTCTGCTCTGGTTAGGCCTCAGCTGGAGTATTGCGTCCAGTTCTGGGCACCGCATTTCAAGAAAGATGTGGAGAAATTGGAAAGGGTCCAGAGAAGAGCAACAAGAATGATTAAAGGTCTTGAGAACATGACCTATGAAGGAAGGCTGAAAGAATTGGGTTTGTTTAGTTTGGAAAAGAGAAGACTGAGAGGGGACATGATAGCAGTTTTCAGGTATCTAAAAGGGTGTCATAAGGAGGAGGGAGAAAACTTGTTCACCTTAGCCTCTAAGGATAGAACAAGAAGCAATGGGCTTAAACTGCAGCAAGGGAGGTCTAGGTTGGACATTAGGAAAAAGTTCCTAACTGTCAGGGTGGTTAAACACTGGAATAAATTGCCTAGGGAGGTTGTGGAATCTCCATCTCTGGAGATATTTAAGAGTAGGTTAGATAAATGTCTATCAGGGATGGTCTAGACAGTATTTGGTCCTGCCATGCAGGCAGGGGACTGGACTCGATGACCTCTCGAGGTCCCTTCCAGTCCTAGAATCTATGAATCTATGAAAAACTGCTGACAAGTCAAGTGTAAAAGTATAATAAGGCAGCCCAAGAAAGAATTTGAAGAGAAACTAATTACACAGAAACTAAATTTTTTTTAAGTACATCAGAATTAGGAAGCCTGCCAAACAGTCAGTGGCTCCGCTGGACAATTAAGGTGTTAAAGGAACACTGAAGGAAGACAAGGTTGTTGCACAGAACTGAATGAATTCTCTGTATATGTCTTCCCTGCAGAGGATATGGGGGAGATCCTCACACTCAAGCCATTCTTTTTAAGTGAAAAGTCTGAGGAATTGTCCCAGGTTGAGGTGTCAATAGAGGAGGTTTTGGAACAAATCCATAAATTAAGCAATGATAAATCACCAGGACCAGATGGTATTTATGCAAGTGTTGTGAAGGTACTCAAATATGAAATTGCAGAATTAGTAATTATGGTATGTAACCTGTTGCTTAAATCAGCCTCTGTACCAGATAGCTAGGGGATAGCTAATGTAACACTGATTTTTAAAAAAGGCTCCAGAAGCGATCCTGAGAATTATGGGTCAGTCAACCTAACTTCAGTACCAGGCAAATTGTTGAAACTATAATAAAGAATAGAATTATCAGACACATAAATGAACACAATATGTTGAGGAAAAGTCAACATGGCTTTTGAAAAGGAAATCATGGCTCACCGATCTGTTAGAATTCTTTGAGGATGCCAACCAGCATTTGGACAAAAGTGATAGAGTGGATATAGTGTACTTGGACTTTCAAAAAGTCTTTGACAGGTCCCACACCAAAGCCTCTTAAGTAAAGTAAGCAGTCATGGGATAAGAGGGAAGGTCCTCTTATGGATCAGTAACTGGTTAAAGGTAGGAAACAAAGGGTAGGAATAAATGGTCAGTTTTCACAATGGAGAGAGGAAAATAGCGGGGGTTCTCCAAGGATTCATAAATTATCTGGAAAGAGGGTAAACAGTGAGGTGGAAGAATTTGCAGATGATACAAAATTACTCAAGATTGTTAAATCCAAAGCTGACTGCAAAGAGTTACAACTGGACCTCACTAAACTGGGTCACTAAACTCGCAAATGAAATTCGATGTTGATAAATGCCAAGTAATGCACATTGGAAAACATAATCCCAACAATACATACAAAACGATGGGGGTCTAAATTAGCTGTTACCACTCAAGAAAAGATCTTGACGTCATCATGGATAATTCCCTGAAAACATCCACTGTATGTGCAGCAGCAGTCAAAAAAGCTAACAATGTTAGGAACCATTAGGAAAGGGATAGATAATAAGACAGAAAATATCATGATGCCACTATATAAATCCATGGTATGCCACGCCTTGAATACTGTGTGCGGTTCTTGTTGCCTCATCTCAAAAAAGATGTATTAGAATGGGAAAAAGTGCTGAGAAGGGCAACAAAAATTATTAGGGGTCTGGGACAGCTTCCATATGAGGAGAGATTAAAAAGATTGTTCAGTTTAGAAATGAGATGACTAAGGGGGGATATGAGAGAGGTCTATAAAATCCTGAATGGTGTGGAGAAAGTGAATAGGGAATGTTATTTACCCCTTCACCTAACACAGGAGCTAGGTGTCACCTGATAAAATTAATAAACAGCAGGCTTAAAATGAACAAAAGGAGTACAATGCACAGTCAAGCTGTGGAACTTGTTGCTATGGGATATTGTGAAGGCCAAAAATATAACTGGGTTCAAAAAAGAATTAGGTGAGTTCATGGAGGATAGTTCCATCAATAGCTATTAGCCAAGATGGTCAGCAACACAACCACATGCTCTGTGTGTCTCTAAACCTCCAACTGCAAGAAACTGGGATAGGACAACAGGTGATGGATCACTTGAAATTGCCCTGTTCTATTCTTTCCCTCTGAAGCATCAGGCACTGGCCACTGCCAGAAAACAGGTGTAATGATGCTGCCTCTGGCAGGACACAACTAAGAGCATCAATTCAGGACAAATTGCTTAGAGCAGGGCAGGCACAGCCCAAAAGCTGGAGTTCCTTTATTACTAAGGCACTACTAACTCCTGAGTTTCACTTACATCCAGAATCACCTCTGGCCCATCAGGCGGATTCCTACCTAATCCCCCTTTAGGCAAACTCCCCCCCCCCTCCCTTGTCCCAGCACACAGGGCTGGTTACAGACAAATACTGGAAGAGTGGGGCAGCTTTTTTACTAGGCACATTGCCACTCCAAACAGATAAACTGCTGCTCTTCTCACTACACCGAGCTACTTCCAGCAAATCACAATTACCCTGGGACTTTTCAGCTTGGAAAAGAGACGACTAAGGGGGGATATGATAGAGGTCTATAAAATCATGACTGCTGTGGAGAAAGTAAATAAGGAAGTGTTATTTATTCCTTCTCATAACTAAAGGCTAGGGGGTCACCAAATGAAATTAATAGGCAACAGGTTTAAAAGAAACAAAAGTAAGTATTTCTTCGCACAACGCACAGTCAACCCTAACGTTCAGTCTTCTCTGGTCTTGAATAACTTAAATAACTTAATTTCATCTGCAGATTTTGCCACCTCTTTTCTTATTTTATTCCCAGATCATGAATATGTACAGTAACTCCTCACTTAAAGTCATCCCACTTAACGTTGTTTCGTTGCTGATCAATTAGAGAACATGCTTGTTTAAAGTTGTGCAATGCTCCTGTAGTAGGGTCGCGCCGGGGCTCTACCCTCCGGGACGGAGGGGCGCCACACCGGCTCACTATAGCACAGACCGTCAAAGCTCAGGCCCCTTTACGCAGGGGCTGAGCGACAAACAGTTAGTTCTGGACTCAGGCCATCGGGCAGGGGCTGAGCAGACAAACAGTTAAGGAGCCCAGGCTCTGGATCAGGGCGGGGCACAAACAGTCACAGCTCAAGCCCTTTGGGGCAGGGTTTGAGCACTGATCAACAGTTTAAGCAGGCCCAGGTTCCTACCTGAGCGCTGGGTGAGGGGGAAGCCTGCCACCCGTGAGTGGAGGTGGCAGGGGGGGACGCAGGCCCACCCACTCCACTGCGTCCCAGCCCGGGGCCCTAGCAGCGGTTACTGTCGCTGCTGGTCAGTGGGGTGTCCTGACCGAAACACACTGACATCGGCTCACAGGTCTCTGCAGCCTGACCGGGGTCGGCTACCCCCGGGCTACTTCCGTGTCCCCCCTCGGGGCCTACCTCGTCGGCGACGCCAGGTTCGGGCCAGTCCAGCAGCATCGGTTCCTCTGGTACGGGGCTTGGCGGCCGGTCCGGCAGCTCTCCAGCAGGGTAGCTGGCCCGGGGCAGGCTTGGCCAGTCCTCCTCGTGGTAGCTGGCCCGGGGCAGGCTTGGCCAGTCCTCCTCGGGGTAGCTGGCTAGAGGTAGGCTCGACCGGCGCGGCGGGGTAGCAGGCGGCCTGCGGCTGTCTCCCAAGCGGGAGCTCGGCCCGGGACGTCTGCTCTCTCTGCTGGTCTGGGCTCCACTGAGCTCTGCCGGCGGGCTTTTATACTTCCGGGTCGGGGCCATGACCTCGGAGGGGCGGGCGCCGGACCCGGTGGCTCCGCCCACGTTGGGGTTAGGGGAAGTTCGGCCCTATGCGGGACAGAGGGGCGACACACCGGCTCACTACAGCTCCCTTCTAACATCGTTTGGCAGCCACCTGCTTTGTCCATTGCTTGCAGGAAGAGCAGCCCGTTGAAGCTAGCTGGTGGGGGCTTGGAACCAGGTGTCACAGAGTCCCCAGGCAATGCTCTGGAACTGCTCCCTATGAAGCCAGTCAGGACTCTGGTGAAGTCTCCTCTCTGTGAGCAGATTGTCTCCAGGGCAAGAAGCTCACCCGGCTTCCACCTTCCTAGGTCTGACCTTGGAGCATTCAGCATCCTCTGCCCCTCCATGCGCTTCCCACAGCGAGTCCGCCCAGGCGGGGTCCTGGGGAAGCCAGAGGGTCCCGCACCCCCCACTTTGCAGTCAAACGTGACTCTTAGCCAGCCAGTAAAACAGAGGTTTATTAGATGACAAGAACACAGTCTAAAACAGAGCTTGTAGGTACAGAGAACAGGACCCCTCAGCCGGGTCCATTGGGGGGATGGGGGGGAACGTGAGCCAGACAGCCACATCTGCACTCACTCCACATCCCCAGCCAGCTCCAAACTGAAACTCTCCAGCCCCTCCTCTCTGGCCTTTGTCTCTTTCCCGGGAGGTCATCTAATCACTTTGTTCTCCAACACCTTTAGCTATCCCCTTGCAGGTGGGAAGGGTCCCGGCCATTAGTTGCCAGGAGACAGAGTGTTGGCCATTTATGCACCTCTGCCTTTATCCCACCACCTAGAGACTTAAGAAATGCATAGCGGAAACTGAGGCACCCCTACTGTATTCAGAGGAAACATTAAGAACAGTCCCACTTCATCACACCAGGGTGGACCGGCAGCCCCCCTATCAGCTCCCCATTCCTCTAAGTTCCCTGTGCAGCAGCTGCCCAGCAGGCTATCAGTTGCTGGGCAGTTCAGCTGTCCCTCCCCCCACTGCCATGTGCTGCTCCTGCCCCTGCCCTGGAGCCTCCTACTTGCTGTGCGGGGGGAGGGGGGAGGAGGAAGAGGGGTGCTAATGTCAGGGTGTCCCCCTCCCCCCTGCTCCTGCCCTCCGCTTACCCCATCTCCATAGAGCGGGTGGGGGGGACACGACAGGGCTCAGGATGGAGGGAGCTTGCCGGCAGCAGCTGCTGTCTCAACTTCCTGATCTACTTAAAAAGGCAACGTACTTAGAGTGGGGTTAGCATACTTAAAGGGTCAATGCACATCTCTCTCTCTCTCACACACGGTGTGTCTCTCTGTCTGCCATGCTGTCTCCCCTCCCTCCATTCATGCTGCCTTGTAGGGTGTGAGGCTACATTAATAACAATGGGTTAACCCTTGAGGGCTCAGCTGATTGCTAATTCATCACTGGGGGAGGGATAGCGCATTGGCTTGCTAAACCCAGGGTTGTGAGTTCAATCCTTGAGGGGGGCCACTTAGGGATCTGGGGCAAAATCAGTACTTGGTCCTGCTAGTGATGGCAGGGGGCTGGACTTGATGACCCAAGGTCCCTTCCAGTTCTAGGAGATAGGATATCTTTATTTATTTATCATTTAGCGGTAAGGCATTCCCTGGGAAATATCCCACCCTCTCACTTCACCACCTCAACCAAGCTTCACAATCATCATCGCTGTGTACCAGTATTAAATTGTTTGTTTAAAACGTAAGCTGTGTGTGTATATATATATATATATATATAATATAGTCTTTTGTCTGGTGAAAAAATTTTTCCTGGAACCTAACCCCCCCACCTTTATATTAATTCTTATGGGGAAATTGGATATGCTTAACAGCATTTCGCTTAAAGTCGCATTTTTCAGGAACATAATTACAACGTTAAGCGAGGAGTTACTGTATATTAAACAATACCAATCCTGATGTGAAACCTTGTGCACCCACTTTTAACCTTTTGCCTTGATGAAAATTGACCAGTTATTCATAGTCTCTGACTCTTTGCAGTTTCCAATCCAGCCCATGTTTCCTAAATTTCTTTAGTAACCTCTTGTGAGGCTACCAAATTAATGTGATTAAAATGTTTATTCCACATCATACCAACTTATAGTTTGTCTGCCTGTCAGCCTCTCTATATGTAGATACAAAAGCATAGATTTTTATCTACTCTGTCTTTTGAGGAAAAGATTTACCCTACACTTAGGAGCATAACATAAAAAAACTAGAACAATATAAAATTAACATGGTACATGTTACATCAATTAAAAACTGGCTAACTGATAGGTCTCAAAATATAATTGTAGATTGGAAGTCGTCATTGACTGGATGTGTTTCTAGTGGAGTCCTGCAGGGATTGGTTCTTGGCCCTATGTTGTTTAACTTTTTTATCAGTGATCTGGAAGAAAACATAAAATTGTCACTGGTAAGGTTTGCAGATGACACAAAAATTGAGGGAGTGGTAAATAATGAAGAGGAGAGGTCCCCAATACAGAGTGATCTGGATTACTTGGTAAACTGGGCACAAGCAAACAGTATGTGTTTTAATATGGCTAAGTGCAAATGTATACCTCTAGGAATAAAGAATGTAAGCCATACTTAGAGTATGGGGGACTCTATTCTGGGAAGCAGTGACTCTGGAAAAGATTTGGGAGTCGTGGAGGACTATCAGCTGAACAGGCGCTCCCAAAGCGATGCTGTGGCCAAAAGAGCAAATACAATCCTTGGATATATAAACAAGGGAATCTCACGTAGGAGTAGAGAAGTTATTTTACCTCTGTATTTGCCATTGGTGCAACTGCTGCTGGAATATTGTGTCCCGTTCTGGTGTCCACAATTCAAGAAGGAGGTTGATAAATTGGAGAGGGTTCAGAGAAGAGCCATGAGAATGATAAAGAATTAGAAAACATGCCTTATAGTGACAGACTCAAGAAGATCCATCTCTTTAGCTTAACAAGACAAGGTTAAGGGTGACTTAACTACAGTCTATAAGTACCTGCATGGGGAACAGATATTGGATCTTGGGCTCCACAGTCTAGAAGAGAAAGGTCTAACACTTGCCAATGGCTGGAAGTTGAAGCTAGACAAATTCAGACTGGCAATATTTTTAACAGTGAATGTAATTAAACACTGGAACAATTTACCAATAGTCATGGTTGATTCTCTATCACTGACAATTTTAAATCAAGATTAGATGTTTTTCTAAATATATCTGCTCTAGGAATTATTTTTGGAAAGTTCTGTGGTCTGTGTTAAACAGGAGACAGACCTGATGATCGCAGTGGCCCTTTCTGGCCTTGGAATTTATGAGTCTATGAGCAGCATGGAGGTCTATATGTGACATCTACACATAGATCTGTACACAATGCTGTACATGAAACCTGCAGTCAGGCAGAGTTCTATGCCTTCAGCAGATTTTGGTTCATCCTCTGGTATCTGTTGTACCTTGCGTGAGATTCCCTAGCAGAGCTAGGGAAGCATCCAACAGAGATTGTAACCTTCAGTGAACTCGCCGGCAAGTTACAATCACTTTCAGGCAGGCAGTGGAGATTGTAATTTATATTGGGCACCTCACAGAAGTTGCAGTCTCTTTTCAGACACTCCTTGGAGATGATCGCTTCAACAGGGGACCTCGTGCAAGTGCAAAAGTTAAGAATGTAAGCATTGTGAACTACAGTTAGTTTTTTAAACCGAGTTGGTTCATTTCTAGGAATGTTGCTTATTTAATCAAACTTATGAGCTCCACTGGTTATTGTGAATCTGATGCCTGAAGAACTCAGAGATAGAAACAGCTACTGTTCATACGGTTGCAAGATCTGTTTTCCCAGTGTATATGTGAGACTCATGTTCTAGTATAGTCTGTTCCATTCTGCATAGATTCTTATGCTGCTTTCATTACCATAGTATCTGAGAGCCTTCATCCGAGAGCCTTCTTTCTCTTTTTCATTCTCTCTCCAGGGGGAAAATTGAGAGTGCACTATAGTGTTTTGTTTTGGTAGGTTTTATTTTTTTTTAAATGTATGTGCTGCTATATGTGTATATTATTGAAAGGAGGTCAAATAAGTATCTTGAACTTGAAGTGGAAGATGATAGTTCTTAGTTCTATGGAGTTCACCGTCTTGAACCAGTCCCCAAGAAAGTTCTATCTCCTGAACATGATGAACATTACTCTTGCGGTGGGCAGTTCCAGTGTGCCTGAGGAACAGATATATTGATCTTGGTCTTCATCCTGGAGCTTCAAGTGATCTTTTCACTATCGTGGGCCCAGGCTCCTGAGCCCCTTTGTGATAAAGATCAAGACTGTGACTTGATATTCTGTGGGAAGCTAGAGAATAGAGAGAACAGGTGTGATGTGCTTGGGGTGCTCTGTGTTCCTGAGATGTGCTGTTGCAATCTGTGCTAGCTGGCACTTCCTAATAGCAGATGGCGTCATGCCCAGGTATATTGCATTGCTGTAGTCCAACCAGAAGGTGACAAAAGTGTCTATAACTGAGGCGAAGTCATCATCTGCCAGGATGAGATGGAGTCTCCTAATGAACCAGAGATGTAGAAAGCAAAGTTCACAGATGTTGCTGCAAGGAATACAAAAGTGCACAAGAGCTGTGAAATGAATTGGCCAACTGTGAGTGTGAACCATCAACCAAAGGAAACAGCACTATGGTTGCAAAGTGTTTATTTTGCTAACCAGCATTACCTTTATCTTGCTGGGGTTTAGATTCAGCCAGATGTTCTTCATCTGAAAGCTGATTTGTCCAAGCTCTAGGCCATCTTTGTTGTAAAGGTGTAGTTGTATGTGGTGAAGGATAAGTAGAGCTGTATGTCATCCGCATATTACAGCATTTGAATCATTGTTGTCTCACCAGGTTTCCTTTTGGCTTCATCTAGATGTTGAATAGGATCAGAGACAGAACTGGTCCCAATGGGTCTCCATAAGTTGGGCATCTAGTTGCAGTTTTCCATAACTACCCTCTGCATGCGTCCATCCAGGAATGACTCAAATCATTTTAGCACATTCTCCTGGACCCCTGCCACCTCTTTGAGGCAGGACAATAGTATCTGACAGTATCAAATGCTGCAGAGAGATCCAGTAAGAGGAGGATGACTGTCTGCCTTTACCTGTTGACAGCAGCATATCCTCTATCAGTGCTACTAATATGCTTTTTCTGTCCCATATCCTTGCCTGAATCCAGATTATGTCAGGTATAGGTTGCTGGCTTTGGTTAGATGAGTTCTAGTCAGCCTTTGGCTAGCTTCTCTGTGAGTTTGAAAGTTTAATAGTGAGCAGTATTTGGCTAGAACCATTGTATCCAGGATAGACTTATTCAGTGTTCATCAGACTATTATATATTTGAAGGAGGAAAGGAAGATTCCTCCTTGAATAGGCATTGATTGTTTTGGTCAAGAGTGGAACCACTTACTCATGACTCACTTGCACTAGCCAGGAAGAGGAGGGGTCAGATTCACACCAATACTTCTTGTGAAGTGAATGGGCTGGACTCTGAGAATACAGGTGGGCTGTTGGTTGGTTGGCAGAGGGGAATCAGATCCCTGCAAGCCAAAGAAACTTTCCTGAATGTGCGTGATCATTTCAGTGAAGTAAGAGGATAGTTCTTTACAGTGCTGGGTTCTGCTGTGGGCTGCAGACATCATGGTTAATGAAGCAGTTTACCACCTCAAATAGTTTCTTGAGTGGTATTTGAAGTGGAGGCTTATAGGAAGGTTCATTTGGCCTGTAATACAGCTTAATGTGAGCTTGGAGGAATTCTTTGTCTTTCAATCTGTCTCTTCCAGCCTTCGTTTTCTGCTGTCGGTGCTTGAGTTTTTGTCCCTCTGTCTTCATCCAGCACAGGGTTTCAGAAAACCAAGATCTGTGTGGCTGACGAGGAAGGAAGTGCCTCTGCGGGGGCCATCATGGTGAAGGTCAAGGCTCAAGTATGAGAATAATGATTTCTCAGATTCTCAACATCTTAGCCTGTTAGTGGAGTGGTGCAATCCTTTAGCATGTTTTGGAATTTGATAAGGTCCATGAGTCTACATGGATTAATCAAATTCATGGGTCTTTCTTGTTGCATTGGAGTTGGGAGATCTCTGATCAATGTCCTTACTGAAGTGATGGTCTTTTCTGAGACAATGGCTTGTTTTGCGATGTCCTCTGTATGAACATCTGATTTGAAGAACAGCTCACAGATGTGAGTTACACATTCTGCTGGTTTCTCCAGGTACCGTTGAGTCCACCAGTTGTTATTATTTGTGTAGCAGTAACCACATGCTCACATGCATACAAATAGACTGTCCTGGCCCAGGGTAGCAGCCTTTGGGTATGTCTACACTACAGTAAAACACCCATGGCCAGCCTGTATCAGCTGACTTGGACTTGTGGGGCTCGGGCTGCGGGGCTGTACAATTGCAGTGTAGATGTGGACTTGGGCTGGAGCCCAGGTTCTGGGGCCCCATGAGTGGGGAGGGTCCCAGAGCCTGAGCTTCAGCCTGAGCCTGAACCTCTACAAAGATGTTTGATAGCCCTGCAGCTTGAGCCCCATGAACCTGAGTCAGCTGGTATGGGGCCAGCTGCATGTATTTTTTTGCAGCGTAGACAGACTATTTGAGTCCACCATGTTACACCTGAAGAGTTTACAAGCTAAAAGCAAGATACATAGAATGCAGGACACACTAGGAAATCCATAGGTAGGCATAATTTAGCATTGTTATTCATAATTATTATATGATTCTTCCTTGTGGCACAATAGGAGACAAGTTCTGATACGTAGGGTGCAGCTGACTTGTACAAGAACATGAAGGAAGTTTGAGAAGCTTAAAATTGATGTGTTAGGCAAGGGGGGAGCCAGTGGAGAGTTGCAAGGGGAGGTGTGATGTAGTCTAGTTGACAGGGATGAAAGATAATTTTACCTGTCTCATTTTGAATGAACTAGAGGAAACAATGTAAATATCATGGATGGCCAGAGTGGAAGAGCTAGCAGTAAAGAAGACAGGAAAAGATCAGGGTTTGAAGAACTGGCTCTTTGGACCATCTAATTGGAGATGAAGAGTCAGATTTTTATTATATTGAGGAGGAAGAAACAGAAGGATTTGGATACAGCCTGAATATAAGGAGAAAGTGAGAGGAAGGAGTTGAAGATGACCTCCAGGTTGCAAGTTGGGGTAACAGGGAAGATGATGGTGATGTCAATGGTAATGAAATAAGTGGAGAGGGTTTAGAAGGTCATATAAAGAGGTCAGTTTGAGTCATGATAAGTTTGAGTAATCAGCAAGCCTTGCAGGAAGAATTATTGAGAGGGAGGCAGGTCAAGTGGAAAGAGGTGGTTTTGTGAGTCATCCAAGAAGATATGATATTTATGGAGATTATAAAGTCTGTTTGCAGTGTAGTTGTAGCCGTGTTGGTCCCAGAATATTAGCGAGACAAGGCGGGTGAGCTAATATCTTTTATTGGAACAGCTGTTAGTGACAGAGACAAGCTTTCGAGCTACAAAAAGCTCTTCTTCAGCTCTGAGTAGCTCAAAAGCTCGTCTCTTTCGCCATTATAAGGTCTGATGGTTTATTGGAGCAGCTTGTGTGCTCACAGGTATGAAACCCACCACACTGGTTGCTAGGGGAATATTATAGGTGATCAGAGCAGTGCAGAGATGGGGGAGATAGCTGTGCTGGGAATGGAGGAATGTGATGGGATAGATAGTTACTGGGCAGGCCTAGAGTGTATGTGTTATAGGGGGCAATTGGGGTGGCGGCAGAGTTGTGCAGGAGGTACAGCAGTGTGTGGGTGAACATTACAGGTAAAGCTCTGCAGGATAGGGAAATATGGTGAGGGGGGTGGAACTGCTAGTGTATCTAGTTTTGCAAGTTCATATACTACAAAAATGGGTGCCAGTATAAGAGGGGTGGCCAAATTTACTGACCCTGCAAGCTGCATGCAACAATCTTCAGAAGTCCAAGAGCCAAGGTGAGCCTGTTGGGGCTTGAGGCTTGAGCTCCACGGCAGGGTGTTGGGGTTAGGGGCTTCTGCCCTGCACAGAAGGGGGATCTCAGGGCTTCAGCCCCGCAGGAGGCGCCCGATGAGGTTTGGGGCTTCAGCACTGCAGGAAGGGGGAGGTCTCGGGGTTTCAGCCCCACTCTTGCCTGGCAGACACGCCCCGCAGTATTGAAGCCCTGAGACCCACCTCCCTGCTGGGCAGAGCCAGAGACCACAGGGGTGGGGACTCAGGGGTGACATGCTCCCCCAGATTTTTGCCAGGATTTGCTGGCCCCGCTCCATCACGTGGTGCCACTGGGCCCCCTCCCTGCACAGCAGCTGCTGGAATTGGCAAGCTGTGAGCTGTGGCCGTGGGGAGAGGCTGCAGCAAACAGCTGGGAGCTGCAGGGAGAACCGCTGAGGGTATGGGGTATGTGTGCCTGGGGGGGCGTGACTCAAGCTGTTGGGGGGCCTGAACCTTTAAATTGTGCCCCTCCCCACTCTCAGCAGGCACTAGTTGTCTCTGGCAGAAGACCCGAGCTCCCTCCCACAGTCTGTAGGTGGAGACTGGGGGGGTGGGGGGTCGCTGTGTGGGGCTCCGCAAGCCACACTTTAGCTGTAAAATCGCTGCATGTGGCTTGCAAGTCGCGGTTTGGCCAGCCGTGCAATATAAAAATCTGGATTGAGTCATCCATGAAAGACATTCAACAGCTTTGCTGTTATGGCTCATCATTGTCCTTGTCAGGGTTCCTCCCCCACTCTGAACTCTGGGGTACAGATGTGGGGACCAGCATGAAAGACCCCCTAAGCTTATATTCTACCAGCTTAGGTTAAAAACTTCCCCAAGACACAAATTCCTTTCCTTGTCCTTGGGTGGTATTGCTGCCACCACCAAGTGATTTACACAAAAATTCAAGAAAGGGTCACTTGGAATCCCTATCCCCCCCTTCACCCCTTGTCCTGGGAAGGCTTGAGAATAATATACTAACCAATTGGTTAGCAATGTGAGTACAGACCAGACCCTTTATCTTCAGGACACTAAAATCAATCAGGTTCTTAAAAGAAGAACTTTATTATAAAGAAAAAAGTAAAAGAATCACACCTGCAAAATCAGGATGGAAGGTAACTTTACAGTGTAATAAAAAGATTTAAAACACAGAGGACTCCCCCTCTGGACTCAGCTTCACAGTTACAAAAACAGGAATAAAACTACATTTATAGCATAGGAAAATTCACAAACTAAAAACAAAAGATAACCTGATGCATGTCCTTGCCTTACTTACAATTTCTATAATTTTAGATGGATTATTCCAGGTATATTTTCAGGAGATGTTGTATCTGCTTGGTCTCTCCCTCCATCTGGAGAGGGAACAACAAAGATAGCACAAACAAAACCTTCCCCCCCAGATTTGAAAGTATAGCTGCCAAGGAGGGATTTTATGCTACTCTTTCCTTTATATTTATGACAATCCTCATCAACACTGGCTGGAATTGAGAAAGGAAGAATGAGATTATTTTAAAGCATCAGTATTATTTAATCTTTTTACAAGAAATAGTTTTCAAAAGGTTTGTAAAACCAGTAGGGCATTAGCTTCCAGGGCTGTGGGGTGTGCACAGTACCCTTCTTTCTTCCTTGGTGTATAGCCCATTCTCTGCTCTTCCTCACTGCTGGATGGTTTCTGAATGAAATTTCAAGATCCAACATTTCAGTAAATTTTGTTACATACCCAGGGGCAAATGCAGAAGTAAGCTGGTGCAACTCCACTGAGCACTCAGATTCTACAGTGATAGGGGGCCATATAAATACTTCATCTGTATCCCAGGGCTGCCCGATGCCCTGAATGTGCGCTGTGTGTGTAATTTTCTTATTTCTGTTTTGTTTAACAGCAAAAACGGAAACTGAGGCTTTACATCTCCAACACCTTTAACCCTGCAAAATCTGATGCTGATGACTCTGATGGCAGCATTGCATCCTGGGAGCTGCGAGTGGAAGGGAAGCTTCTGGATGATGTAAGACTTTGCTGCATATCTCTCTCCACTATGGTTGAGAAGGGGCTGGAAGTTCCTGTTGTGTTCTGTAGGATGCTGGACTGTCACAGAGAATGCCAGTGTTAGAAAGGATATCTCCATATAGGAGTGGAAGGGCCATTACTTCTGTGAAAGCATTATGTCCAGCAGAAGCAGCAGTACAGACATAATTCTGTGGCATGTGGGCGAAAAGGGAGGGGAGGGGGCACGATACTGACAGAAGGAAAGAAAGGGAGAGACCCAAACATAGAAGGGGAGAAGAGGACTGCACTGGGGGAAATTCATTCCATTTGTAGATGTAGGCTGGATTTGGGCCGTACCTTGTGGGATAGGTCATGTCTAGGGAAGGCAGTGTTGCCAGGTGGTGTGACATGAGTAGGACAGGCTCCATTGTGAGGAGTAGGCTAGAGGGGCAAGAAGAGGGTGTAGGGTGGTTTGTGTTCATAGGAAGTGTAAGAGAGCATATGTAGGGGGTCAGGGCCAGGTTGGAAGAGGATTATTATTATTTTTTTATTGCAGTAGTGCCTAAAGGTCCCAATCAAGGTTTTAGTCCCCTTCTGTTAAGTGCAGAACACACATATAGCAAAGGCAGTCGGTTGTATTCTGGGGTGAAGTCCAGACCAGTGAGGGGTTGTGTCACTGCCTGCCCCGCAAGCTTGGGTGCCTCTCAGTGTTGTATTGTTGTTTGGGGTGCTTACAAACAGCCTAACAGCATGCATGTCACACCCTAAGTGTCTAAGTATAGCTGCAGCCCTGGTCCAGCAGCTCTGACCTCAGCAGCCTGCCAGACCACCCCAGTCACACTCTGGCTTCCACCAGCCTTGATTACTACTTGCAGGGTGACCCCAGCACACTCCCAATCCCGAATTTTCTCCAAACGTGTGTTCTGCGCTGTCCAGCCCTTTCCTCGACAGTTCAGATGTTAAAGGTCCATTTCCCCTGTAAAGGGTCAATATTCAACAGTTGGCTACTTTAATTGGCATTACCAAACAGTTCAGTTTAAACACAACACTGGATTGGTTTAAATTAAAAAATAAAACAAGTTTATTAATAAAAGAAGATGGGATTTTTAGTGAATTCAGGTATCATGTATTAAAGTCAGGAATGGTTACAAGAGAAACAGAACGCTTTTTGGTAACTAAAACTCAACAAGCTAGACTTGGTTCAAGGTAACATCCTTACCACATGTTCCCAGCAACATGGCTGACCAATTTTTCAGGTCAGGATTTCCCTCCAAAGTCAAAGGGCTGGTTCCTTTTTTCTTCGTAGGTAGAAGAGAGATGATTTGGGGTATTTTTGCCCCTCACTTTTATAGTCGAGTCACCCTTTAAATTGGATCCTTCTGAAGATTACCCCTCCAAGCAAAGCTTATTCAAACAGTAAAGAAGGTGACATGGAGTCTGGTGGTGAAGGAGGCTCCATACTCTTTCTTCTTACCTGTGTTTGCTGAAATGCTGATTTGCCTTGTCTCCCTGCCATTTCCCCCCTTGCTGTCCTGAGCACCCTGTTTATTATGTATATATCAATTGAGATAAACACACAGTCCTCTGTTTAGGATAGACCTGTTTAACAACTTTTGCCTAGTCAGGGCAATGTGGTTTTGAAAATGTGCTATTAACATCATGCAGGGGGATTTCATAACTTTACATATAATATTGCTACATAAATTTCACAATGGTGTTACCAGCAAGTTATTAGTTTTCAAATGATACCTCACAAGACATATTTTGTACAAAGATTACACTGCTCTACAGCCAAAATGCTTCTGAAATAAATGTAGCCAAACTTTACTAATTCTGGGTCACTGAGAATGAAAATGATGCTTAAAATTGTTGATTGGCTCTAGTTTTCAAGCCTGGGTCAGTATATACGACCCTTGACTTGGGAATGGCGGAGGATAAGTGAGTTATAAAGGGAAGGGATCTCAATTTAAACCAGAAATGACTAAAATACATCTTTGACTGGATCTATGAATAAATCTATGACTGGGTTTGGACAGTACTTGCTTTTTAGGCAAAACAATGAATGATGCAATCTGAAGCTGGTATTGCGTCATACATGATATGAATTGCATCATGTTATTCCTA
The DNA here is from genome assembly GCF_028017835.1 of Emys orbicularis. NCBI lineage: Eukaryota > Metazoa > Chordata > Testudines > Emydidae > Emys > Emys orbicularis. The sequence continues at coordinate 300,367,998 of NC_088684.1, forward strand.
GAAGTCATGGATGATGCAATCATAACGAAGCTTACATCACTCTGCTGAACAAATTGCCCTATATCAGCTCTAGAAATCATACAGTGTCGTGCTCTCTTATTTGTCAGTGTTTGATTTTGCAAAGGGACACATTTCTATTTAGCCAAAGTGAGCAGAGATGCCTCGTACTTGTGTGAACAGTGCAGATAACTTCTGCTATGTTTGTGGTGAAGTGACTTTTGCATCACAAAAGCGCAGTATAACCACTATGGTTAAGAAAGCCTATCACCTTTCTTTTGGCTGCAAAATTGGAGATCAGGACAAGAGGTGGGCCCCACACATATGCTGCAACACTTGTGCAACAAATCTTCGCCAGTGGTTGAACAGGAAAAGGAAATCTATGCCTTCTGCAGTGCCAATGATTTGGAGAGAGCCAACAGATCATACCAGCAATTGTTACTTCTGCATGGTGCCTCCAGTTGGGAAAGGTGTGTCAAAGAAGAAAAAGTGGACTGTGCATTATCCAAACATGCCATCAGCTATACGCCCAGTACCCCACGGAGAAGGACTGCCGGTTCCTGATGCACCAGAATCATTCTCACTTGAGTCAGACGATGAAACTTCTGGTCCTGAACCATCAGTGTCACAGGACCCACATTTTCTCCCATCCTCCTCCTCTGAACCACACCTCATAACACAAGGTGAACTGAATGACCTTGTCAGGGATTTGGAACTACCCAAGAGTAAGGCAGAGCTGTTGGCCTCCAGACTACAGCAGTGGAATCTCCTGGCAGGTGATGTTAGGGTTTCCATGTTCCGTGACCGTCAAAAGGATCTTGTCCCATTCTTCTTCATGGAAGGTGATCTTGTAGCCTGCAACAACATCGATGGTGTGATGGCAGCCCTCAACATTGTTCACGATCCAGATGAGTGGAGACTGTTCATTGATTCATCGAAGACGAGTCTTAAAGCTGTTTTACTGCATAATGGCAATGTCTTGCCATCAATTCCAGTTGGTCATGCAGTCCATATGAAGGAAACCTATGACAACATGAAACAACTTTTGAGGTGCATAAACTATGACCAACATCAGTGGCAGCTTTGTGGCGATTTGAAGGTTGTTGCTCTCTTGCTTGGTCTGCAGACCGGATACACAAAGTACTGCTGTTTTCTCTGCGAATGGGATAGTCGTGCAAGAGATTCCCACTACATCAAGAAAGATTGGCCACTCCGACAGTCATTGGAGCCTGGGAGGAAAAGTGTTCGGCATCCACCACTTGTTGAATCAAGGAAGATTTTGTTACCACCCTTACACATCAAGCTGGGTCTGATGAAGAACTTTGTCAAGGCCATTGACAAAACACAAGCAGCTTTCAAGTACCTCCGTGGAAAATTTCCAAGTTAAGTGAAGCTAAGATAAAGGAAGGTGTCTTTGTTGGTCCTCAGATTCGTGAACTTCTTCTTCGAGTGCTTGTTCACGTCCATTCCACATTAGGTGTACGCGCGCCGCATGCACGAACGTCGGAAACTTTTTCCCTCAGCGGCTCCCGTCGGGCCCGCAGGGTCTCCCTTCCCGCCAGAGCGGCGCCCCGCCCCAGCGTATATATACCCCTGCTGGCCCGACCCTCCCTCAGTTCCTTCTTACCGCCCGTGGCGACGTTGGAACAGCTCTTCTCTCAACTCGAGAGTGTCCCTTAGCATAGTCATTAGCAGTAGTTATCAGTTCTTTGTTATAGTAAGTGTTAGAGTTAAGTAGTTTTTAGTTGTTACAAAGACCAACCAAACTCTTGGTGATAGGGGTTTGGTCAACCCCGGCACCGGCCCTGGGCGGCGGGGCATGCCGCACGCCCAAGGCTTCAAGGCTTGTGCCACGTGCCACAGGCCCATGCCAGTGAGTGACCCGCACGAGTCGTGTCTCCGTTGCCTGGGGGAAGCTCACCAGAAGGAGTGCTGTAAGATTTGTAAGGCTTTCAAGCCCAGGACTCAAAAAGAGAGAGACTTTCGCCTGAAACAGCTCCTCATGGAGATGGCGTTACAGCCCTCCGCTCCCACGGCACCGTCGGCGTCGGTGCGAAGTGCCCCGGCATCGGTCCGCGACCCAACGCAAGCGGTGCAGGCTAAACCTGCGGTGCCGCCTCGGCGCAATCACGCCCGGCACCGATCTGCTTCGCCGGCCAAGCCCAAGAGCCAGCCCAAGGCCCGGGGTCGCTCCCCGCACAAGAAGGCGGCACCTACGAAGACCGCTAGCGCGCCCAAGGCTGTGCCGGCCCTGGCACAGGTCCCGGTACCAGTGGCTCCGGCGCCGAAAGGCCCGTCGAGCCCCGGGACAAGCGCGTCGAGTGAGGAGGAGGGGCTGGAGGAACTGTTGGAACAGCCCTCCACCCCGGACACATTTGAGGCGGCGAAGGACCTCATTGAATTGTCCTCCGTCAGCACACTCCGCGCCAAAGACATTCCGCCGAGGCTGCCTTCCAAGGGCAAGCCGGCGATGATGCGCCCGTCGCGGTCGCCATCTCGGCACCGCTCCCGGCGCCGGTCCCGGTCGAGCTCCGCCTCGGTGGACTCCCGGCTTCCCGCCGCGCAACCGGCCTCCACGCAGAAGGGCCCCGGCGCGAGCGAGGCACCGTCCCAGCAACCCGGCCCGAGCAGGCACCGGGGCGCTTCGACGGCGAGGACCCCAAGACCGTCCTCCCGCAGCCGTTCCCGGTCCCGCGGTCAACGGTACCGTTCCAGATCCAGATCGGTACGGCGCTACTCACGGTCCCGGTCCCGACGGCACCGCTCCCCGACACCGGATCGGCACCGCTCCACGGCACCGCCGTGGCCCTCCAGGTCGCCGTCACTTGCGTCGGAAGTGAGCTCGGGGCGGTCGAGGTACGATCGCAGAGGGCATTCCGCTACACGGCATGAGACCTCTTGGCAACCACACTGGAGCCATCCGGGACAGTGGCCGTTCTGGACCCCGTGGGCCTATCACCAGCAAGGCCCGCCATCCAGAACTTCGAGGTCGGGCCCTTCGGGGGACCGGTCCCGCTCCCCACGGTACCGTCCCACCTCCCGTGCGGAGGCTACGGTCTCCAGACCGCCTGAGGCCGAGAGGGCGGACTCGGCACCGAGCCAGGCACCGTCCATGGCCCAGGGCAGGGGACGCACCCCGGAGGGTCAGCCCGCTGAGGAGGGCTTACAGGAGGATGAGGACGCTCAAAAAGCCATGACCTCCTCCTCCTCACCAGATGAAGCCGTGGCGGGCACAACAGTGTCCGGCCCTCCCCCAATTGACCACCGGGCACACCAGGACTTGCTCCGCCGGGTGGCCCTCAACTTGGGGTTGCAGGCGGAGGAGACGGTCGAGCAGGAGGACCCCATGGTAGACATTCTCAGCCCGGAGGGTCCCTCCAGGATTGCTCTTCCATTGATAAAGACCGTACAGTCAAACTATAAGACTGTGTGGCAGACGCCGGCCTCCTCTGCACCGACCGCACGGGGCGTCGAGAGGAAGTACTTCGTCCCATCCAGGGGGTTTGACTTCCTCTTCTCCCATCCAGCCCCATGTTCGCTGGTAGTTTCGGCGGTCAACGAAAAGGAGCGGCATGGCCAGCAGGCCCCGGCCCCCAAGGCCAAGGAGGCGAAACGATTAGACCTCTTCGGCAGGAAGGTCTACTCGTCGGGAAGCCTCCAGTTGCGGATCGCGAACCAGCAGGCGATCCTCAACAGACACAACTTTAACTCCTGGGCGTCGGTGTCCAAGTTCAAGGAGGCCCTGCCTCAGGGGTCGCAGCCCGAGTTTGCGGCCATTGTGGATGAGGGAAAGGCGGTGGCCAAGACTTCTTTACAGGCCTCGCTCGACTCGGCCGATGCGGCCGCCAGGACTATCGCGTCCGGAGTGGTGATGAGACGTTCAGCGTGATTGCAAGCGTCTGGTCTTCCTCCAGAGGTGCAAAACACCCTCCAGGACCTTCCGTTTGAAGGGACGGGGTTGTTTTCGGAGCAGACTGATGCCAGGCTCCATGGCCTCAAAGATTCGCGGGCTACCCTCAAGTCTTTGGGGATGCATACCCCCGTGACGCAGAGGAAACCCTTTAAGCCACAGCCTCCACAGAGGCAATACCAGCCTCGCCCTCGACACGAGCCTTACCGTAGATGGGGCAGAGACAATAGGCATAGGCGCAACAATACGCCTAACCACGGTCAAGGCCAGGGCAATAACAACGGCAAGCCGCAGCCGGGCAATAAACAAGGATTTTGAAGATGCGATCGAGGACAGCGTACCGATCTCTTCCCCGGATCCTCCCCGGTGTTTCAGGGACCGCCTATCCCGTTTTTCCCGTGCCTGGTCCCATATAACATCAGATCATTGGGTCCGCCGCACGGTGGAGTCAGGATATGCCCTCCAGTTTTCCTCGCCCCCCCCTTCCCACCCACCCCCCCCATCTCTCTTCAGGGACCCCTCTTACGAGCAACTCCTTATGCAGGAGGTACGGACCCTCCTCGCTGTAGGGGCGGTGGAAGAGGTTCCTCCAGACCTCAGAGGAAAAGGGTTCTATTCCAGATACTTCCTCATTCCCAAGGCGAAAGGGGGCCTCCGTCCTATCCTGGACCTTCGCAAGCTGAACAAGTACTTGCAAAAACCACGTTTCCGTATGGTCTCCCTCGGTACCATCATTCCTTCCCTGGATCCGGGGGATTGGTACGCTGCCCTCGATATGAAAGACGCGTACTTTCACATCGCTATCCGCCCGGCCCACCGGCGGTTCCTGCGCTTCACTATCCAGCAGCGCCATTTTCAGTTTGCGGTCTTGCCCTTCGGCCTGGCAACGGCCCCACGTGTCTTCACGAAATGCATGTCCGTGGTGGCGGCCTTTCTTCGGAAGCGACGGATGCGCGTCTACCCATACCTGGACGATTGGCTCCTGGCGGGCCGGTCAGAGGCAGAGGTTCACGCCCACGTGACATTGGCGCTACAAGTGTTCCGCGATCTCGGCCTGTTGGTCAATGTGCCCAAGTCCTCACTAGTCCCCACACAGAGACTGGAATTCATAGGGGCAGTTCTGGACTCGGTGGCAGCGAGGGCGAGCCTTCCCGTATCTCGTTTCCGGGCAATCCAGGAGGCCGTGACCTCCATTCAGAGATTCCCCACGACCACGGCCAGACGTTGCTTACAGCTCTTGGGGCACATGGCGGCATGCACCCACGTGGTTGGACACGCCCGCCTCCGGCTCCGACCTCTGCAGCTGTGGTTGGCTCAGGTATATCGCCCCAACAGCGACCCATTAGACATGGTTGTCACGATTCCGGCTCGGGTCTCGGACGCCCTCTGTTGGTGGCTCGACCAACAGCAGGTCTGTGCGGGGGTCCCGTTCGCTGCCCCACAACCAGTTCTGACGTTGGTGACAGACGCGTCGGACCTGGGTTGGGGGGCGCACCTAGGGGACCTACGCACTCAGGGCTTGTGGTCCAGGGAGGAACAGTCGCTTCACATCAACCTGAAGGAGCTGAGGGCGGTTCGCCTCGCCTGCCAGACCTTTCACGCCACCATAAGAGGGCACGGCATGTCAGTTCTGACGGACAACACTACCGCTATGTTCTACATAAACAAGCAGGGCGGGTCCCGGTCCTCTCCCCTCTGTCGCGAGGCACTCCTCCTCTGGGACTTCTGTATAGCCCATTCAGTACACCTCCGGGCTGCATATCTCCCCGGGGTCCAGAACGGATTGGCGGACCGCCTCAGCCGGTCCTATCTCACGCACGAATGGCGGCTGAGGCGGGACATCCTCCGGTCAGTCTTCCTGAGGTGGGGGTTTCCCCAGGTGGATCTGTTTGCCACCATGGACAACAGCCAGTGCCCGCAGTTTTGTTCCTTCCAGAACCGCAGTCCGGGTTCTCTGGCGGACGCCTTTACAATCCCGTGGGGAGGGGGCCTGCGATACGCCTTCCCCCCGTTCCCACTCATCCACAGGGTCCTTCTAAAGACCCGCAGGGACAGGGCGAAGGTCATTCTCATCGCCCCGGCGTGGCCTCGTCAACACTGGTTCACAACTCTCTTAGAGCTGTCCGTGGCCTCTCCAATAACCCTCCCCCTCCATCACGACCTCATAACACAAGATCGAGGTCGCCTACTCCACCCGAACCTGCCATCGCTGCATCTGACGGCATGGCTGCTCTCTGGCTAAATGAGGCGGAGCACAGATGCTCTCAGGAGGTCCAGCAAATCCTCCTGGGTAGTAGGAAACCCTCCACAAGGGCAACCTACCTGGCCAAGTGGAAGCGCTTCGCCCTCTGGTGTGAGTCTCAGCACGCCCAGCCCTTGCGGGCCTCGATACCGATGATCCTGGATTACGTGCTGAGCCTTAGGCGCCAGGGCCTGGCCCCCGCTTCTATTAAGGTGCATCTAGCCGCCATATCGGCATTTCACCCGGGGGAATTGGGGCTGTCCGTGTTCTCCAATCCTACGGTGGTCCGATTCCTCAAGGGGCGGGATAGGATGTTCCCCTACACTCGCCCACCTATACCCCCGTGGGACCTCAACCTGGTCCTCACTAAACTCATGGGGCCCCCCTTTGAACCCCTGGCCTCTTGCTCCCTCATGCACCTTTCATGGAAGGTCGCGTTCCTCGTGGCTGTCACCTCGGCTAGGAGGGTGTCGGAGCTGAGGGCCCTCACCTCAGAACCTCCGTATACTGTTTTTTATAAGGATAAGGTGCAACTCAGGCCTCACCCTAAGTTCCTTCCTAAGGGGGTCACGAGTTTTCACATGGGGCAGGACATCTGTTTGCCGGTGTTCTTCCCCAAGCCCCATACGGACCCGCGCCATCGTAGCCTGCATACCCTCGATGTGCGGCGGGCGCTGGCTTTCTATCTGGACCGTACCAGACCTTTCCGCAAATCAACTCAGCTATTCGTGGCCATTGCGGAACGAATGAAGGGCCAGCCTATTTCAACGCAACGCCTGTCGGCGTGGATCGTGCTTTGCATACGCACGTGCTACGAGCTCGCCAACGTGCCTGCACCTCCGATCCGGGCTCACTCTACTAGGGCCCAAGCGTCCTCGACGGCCTTCTTGGCGCAGGTCCCGCTTCAGGAGATCTGCAAGGCAGCCACCTGGTCGTCGGTTCATACCTTCACAGCCCACTACGCGATCCACCATCAGACCAGAGATGACGCGATGGTCGGCAGGGCGGTGCTTCAATCTGTTATTCCTTGACTCCTACCCTCCTCCAATGGTAAGCTTGTGAGTCACCTAATGTGGAATGGACGTGAACAAGCACTCGAAGAAGAAAAGACGGTTACTTACCTTCTGTAACTGTTGTTCTTCGAGATGTGTTGTTCACGTCCATTCCACTTCCCACCCTCCTTCCCCTCTGTCGGAGTCACCGGCAAGAAGGAACTGAGGGAGGGTCGGGCCAGCAGGGGTATATATACGCTGGGGCGGGGCGCCGCTCTGGCGGGAAGGGAGACCCTGCGGGCCCGACGGGAGCCGCTGAGGGAAAAAGTTTCCGACGTTCGTGCACGCGGCGCGCGTACACCTAATGTGGAATGGACGTGAACAACACATCTCGAAGAACAACAGTTACAGAAGGTAAGTAACCGTCTTTTCTTCGAGATGATGCATTTGACCATGCACTGTGTGGCAAGGAAAAGACGGCATGGAAAGCCTTCCAGTTAGTGGCAATAAATTTTCTCGGAAACAACAAGGCAGACAACTACAGGTTGTTGGTGGAAAACCTCCTCAAGGCATACAAAAGCCTTGGTTGCAACATGTCACTAAAGATACATTTTTTGCACTCTCATCTAGATTTTTTCCCACCGAACTGCGGAGCAGTGAGCGACGAGCACGGCGAGCGATTTCACCAGGACATTGCAACAATGGAGAAACGCTATCAGGGCAAATGGAGCCCATCAATGCTTGCAGACTATTGCTGGACAGTGACAAGAGATGCTCCATTTAATGAATACAAGAGACAAGCCAAGAAGCGCCGAGTAGACACTGAATAGGACTAAACTATGTACAGAATAGTTTTTTGCCTTTTGTTTCATAATACATTTTATTTATGTAACCCTTTTGCTGATTTTTAAAGTGTTACATAAACAGGACAGGTGAAGTATATCATGTAAAGCAACCATAAACACATGAAAAGACCTAGGTTTACAATTTATGATTAAAACTCTACTATCTACACAATATATATAGACATAAAATGTAAAAACTTAAATATCTTAGAAACAGTAGCCAATCAGTTGTTTTAATTGTCATATTTGAATTCAGCACATCAAAATACATAATAAATAGCACATTTTATCTCTGAAGCAGACGACTTCTCAAAAATTGTAGACCAGTGTTATTACAATAGTGTGTAGGTTGTGAATAAAGGGGGTGCTTTCAGTCACACTGTCCCTGTCCCTAAAGAGCTTACAATCTAAGTATGTGGTGGGAGGCAACAGGTGGGAAACACAAGCAAATGTATGGAGGAGAAGATAATAGTGAAACAATCACGATTAGTGTAATAAGCAGCAGATGCTGCACAGCAACTGTCAAACCATCGTATGTTTCTGGGAGGGACAGGGTGAGACTTCGACATGCTGACCACCAATGAAATAGCAAGGCAACATTTAAATCTGACAAAAGGAAATATTTTTGTACTGTGCGTGATTAACCTGTGGAGCTCACTGCCACAAGATATAATTGAGGCCTTGTGCTTTTTCAGATAAAAAAAAAAAAAGAGTATCCATCCTTAAAATAGATAGGATAAACTGTCTTACTCCAGGGTACAAGTCAAAGTTTTCTGACAGAGTTGGGGGAATCTTCTCCCATGTGCAGGTAATTCCACAATTGCCCACTATCAGGTTTCTTGCACCTTCCTCAGAAGTAGCTGGTACTGGCCATTCTCAGAGACAGAGACTGGACTAGATGGACCTTGGATCCAATCCAGTCTGGGAATTCATGTTCCAGAGGAGGAGGCCACACAAAGTTAGCAGTAAGCCCAGGCTGAGGTGTGATCTTTGACATTTCTCTGTTTTCTGATTTTACAGCTCAGCAAACAGAAGCGGAAGTTTTCCTCCTTCTTTAAAAGTTTGGTCATTGAGCTGGACAAAGATCTTTATGGACCTGACAATCATTTGGTGGAGGTAGGAGGCTCATGCAGCCCTGACACACAACCCTGCTTCTATTGCAACTCAACAACTATGTACACTCTTAATTCCTCCTCCCATGTTTACTTTCATTGACTCTTTCTGCTGGGATGTTAGTGGCCTTTCAAGTGGCTACCAAGCTAGGCACAGTGAGTGATGGCATATGTTCTCTCTTAGGGATATGAAAGATATTTGCCATACGTAGTATTTATGACTGTAGTGCTTAAATAATCTTCATTCAGGCATCGTAAGCAACAAAACCATGGCTTTGAGAAAGAAGACTTTGGTGTTGGAATTTTACTGGTGCTGAGGCTGATTCCCTTTTATGAGGAGCCAGTCGGTGCGGATCTTTCATCTTTACTGTGAGTTCTGGATCAAGGAACTTACATGATGTATTGGCTAATGAAGATAAGAACTTAAAAAGTTGTGAATATGAGCTAAATATGAGTCAACAGTGTGATGCTGTTGCAAAAAAAGCAAACATGATTCTGGGATGTATTAACAGGTGTGTTGTGAGCAAGACACGAGAAGTCATTCTTCCACTCTACTCTGCTCTGCTCTGGTTAGGCCTCAGCTGGAGTATTGTGTCCAGTTCTGGGCACCGCATTTCAAGAAAGATGTGGAGAAATTGGAAAGGGTCCAGAGAAGAGCAACAAGAATGATTAAAGGTCTTGAGAACATGACCTATGAAGGAAGGCTGAAAGGATTGGGTTTGTTTAGTTTGGAAAAGAGAAGACTGAGAGGGGACATGATAGCAGTTTTCAGGTATCTAAAAGGGTGTCATAAGGAGGAGGGAGAAAACTTGTTCACCTTAGCCTCTAAGGATAGAACAAGAAGCAATGGGCTTAAACTGCAGCAAGGGAGGTCTAGGTTGGACATTAGGAAAAAGTTCCTAACTGTCAGGGTGGTTAAACACTGGAATAAATTGCCTAGGGAGGTTGTGGAATCTCCATCTCTGGAGATATTTAAGAGTAGGTTAGATAAATGTCTATCAGGGATGGTCTAGACAGTATTTGGTCCTGCCATGCGGGCAGGGGACTGGACTCGATGACCTCTCGAGGTCCCTTCCAGTCCTAGAATCTATGAATCTATGAATAAGCATCCATTTCAAAATGATAGTATTGTAAGTGCCATGTTTTATTTTTAAATTCAACACTGTGTGAAGTCCTTCTTAGAAAAAAAAATGTGTGTGTGTGTGTGTGTGTGTGTGTGTGTGTGTGTGTGTGTGTGTGTGTGTGTGTGTGTGTGTGTGTGTGTGTGAAAAAGTTTGTGTAGCAATTTTTGTGGCCATGTTATGGTTCCAGTTTTAAATATTAGTTTGGTTTATGAATATATACATTCTGTTATATATTGTGATTGCCTCTACATTCAGTAGCTGAGGGAAGGGCATTATGCAAGTCCATGAGGGAATTAGGCAGTCTGTGCTGCTGAGTGCAGCCTACAAGTATATGTATGGCCTATATCTTTTAACTGGCCACAGCAGCCAAAAGGGGAGTCACAAAGGCAGCACATCTGAGCACTTTGCATCTGAAATTGTTGAGCTTTATTCAAAGATGGCAAACAAGGTCAAAACCAGTGCCTGTACTATTGGATCTGTCATGAGATAGGCACTGGCAATGTCTGAAGCTTGTTCTTGCCATCTAGTATGCCACCTGGAGGTGATATTGAGGATTAAATACATTTTCCAGTGGGGGTACATGTAGCATGTCTTGCACCTTAAGGAGCAGATTTCGCAGGGTGACTTATCATCTGATGTCATGGGGCAGTGTTGAACAGGACGAACAGCCAGGCCTGGTTCGTTGGTTGGTCTCCTTGTTATATGCATAGTTTCATTCAGATGAGTGTCTGCTAGTCCTCTGTGAAAAGAGCTGGGCCACACTGGGGAGCAGTACTCTGCTACAGAATAACACAAGGCAAGCACAGAGTTTCTTAGTGTTTCCACATTGGCTCCCCAGGTAGAACCAGCTAATTTGCTGATCAGATTATTACTTTTTTTTAATTCAATTGAAAATAAACTTTGTTAATGAAACACATGTAGTGACTAGGACTGTCAAGCGATTAAAAAAAATAATTGTGATTAATTGCATGATTAAAAAAATAATCGCGATTAATCGTGCTGTTAATAATAGAATACCATTTATTTAAATATTTTTGATGTTTTCTACATTTTAAAATATATTGATTTTAATTATAACACAGAATACAAAGTGTACAGTGCTCACTTTATATTTATTTTTTATTACAAATATTTGCACTGTAAAAAACAAAAGAAATAATATCATAGAATCATAGAATATTAGGGTTGGAAGAGACCTCAGGAGGTCATCTAGTCCATGTTGTCAGATGCTACCGGTGTGGTGCTCTGGTTGCTCCTATGTTGGTATCACTCGGCTGCGTGCGTCTATTCCCTCTGTATGCTGCCCCAGCTCTGCGCAGATAGCTGACACAGCAAACCCGACGAGAACCCCCAATAACCACAGAGTCCAGTAAGGTGCAAAGTCACTTCGACTAGGTTTATTGCGATCTCGGACACAATTGCAGTTCCCTGTAGGTTTCTGAGCCTAACTCAGGGCATACTACGAGAAAGTGCCTCTTGGCAAGGACCCGGCTCAGTGGCGGGACTTTCCACTGCCCCCGTGGCCGGACAAAGACACCACCCCAGGGATACATTTTTATACACAGGTACAAACAAGTTACACATCACTCCTGACGTATTGAGGTGCAACCCCTCTACGCAGCAAGGTACAACCCTTCTACATAGTAAGGTGCCGCCTCTCACCTTGTACATGTTGGTTCGATCTATCCATCATTTTACCCTTTTGCCCCTGTCATTGGGATGGGTCGGCCTGTTCCATGTTATCTGTGGAATGTTCCAGTATAGGAGTGTTCTAATATCTAGTGTTCAGTACCTTTTAGGTATGTATCTTTTTGCAGCATCAGCCCTTTCCTTGCCAGCTTCTGTGAGCAGGGCCTGCCTCTGGCTCACAGCTTAACTTTGCTTTATGTTAGCAAAGTCTTGACCATTACTTTAGTTCAGGCCTTAGGCCTCATACCAGGCCTCTGATACCAAGGGGTATCTCTCAGGGCCTCCTCTTACTACAGTCCAGTCCCCTGCTCAACGCAGGACCAATCCCCAACTAAATCATCCCAGCCAAGGCTTTGTCAATCCAGGCCTTAAAAACCTCTAAGGATGAAGATTCCACCACTTCCCTAGGTAACCCATTCCAGTGCTTCACCACCCTCCTAGTGAAATAATGTTTCCTAATATCCAACCTAGACCTCCCCCACTGCAACTTGAGACCATTGCTTCTTGTTCTGTCATCTGCCACCACTGAGAACAGCCTACCTCCATCCTCTTTGGAACCCCCCTTCAGGTAGTTGAAGGCTGCTATCAAATCCCCCTTCACTCTTCTCTTCTGCAGACTAAATAACCTCAGTTCCCTCAGCCTCTCCTTGTAAGTCATGTGCCCCAGCCCCCTAATCATTTTCGTTGCTCTCGGCTGGACTCTTTCCAATTTGTCCACATCCCTTCTGTAGTGGGGGGACCAAAACTGGATGCAATACTCCAGGTGTGGCTTCACCAGTGTTGAATAGAGAGGAATAATCACTTCCCTCGATCTGCTGGCAATGCTCCTACTAATACAGCCCAATATGCCATTGGCCTTCTTGGCAGCGGGGGAACGCTGCTGACTCATATCCAGCTTCTCATCCACTGTAATCCCCAGGTCCTTTTCTGCAGAACTGCTGCTTAGCCAGTCGGTCCCCAGCCTGTAGCAGTGCATGGGATTCTTCTGTCCTAAGTGCAGGACTCTGCACTTGTCCTTGTTAAACCTCATCAGATTTCTTTTGGCCCAATCCTCCAATTTTCTTTTGGCCCAATCCTCCAAAAAAAAATAAAAAATTCTTTTTGTCTAGGTCACTCTGGACCCTATCCCTACCCTCCTGCGTATCTACCTCTCCCCCCAGCTTAATGTCATCTGCGAACTTGCTGAGGGTACAATGAATCCCATCATCCAGATCATTAATAAAGATGTTGAACAAAACCGGCCCCAGGTTTTCAATTCCCCCATTGCAAGTACTGTAGTGCAATCTCTTTATCATGAAAGTTGAACTTACAAATTTAGAATTATGTACAAAAAAATAACTGCATTCAAAAATAAAACAAGTCTCTTAGTCCTGCTTCAGCCAATTGCTCAGACAAACAAGTTTGGTTGCAATTTGCAGGAGATACGCTGCCCGCTTCTTGTTTACAATGTCAGCAGAAAGTGAGAACAGGCATTCGCATGGCACTGTTGTAGCTGGTGTCGCAAGATATTTACGTGCCAGATGCACTAAAGATTCGTATGTCCATTCATGTTTCAACGACCATTCCAGAGGACATGCGTCCATGCTGATGATGGGTTCTACTTGATAACAATCCAAAGCAGAGCAGATTGACGCATGTTCATTTTCATCATCTGAGTCAGATGCCACCAGCAAAAGGTTGATTTTCTTTTTTTGGTGGTTCATGTTCTGTAGTTTCCACATCGGGGTGTTGCTCTTTTAAGACTTCTGAAAGCATTCTCCACACCTCGACCCGCTCAGATTTTTGACAGCACTTCAGATTCTTAAATCTTGGGTCGTGTGTTGGAGCTATTTTTAGAAATCTCACATTGGTACCTTCTTTGTGTTTTGTCAAATCTGCTGTGAAAGTGTTCTTAAAACGAACATGTGCTGGGTCATCATCTGAGACTGCTGTAACATGGGGTGGGGGATGGGTGTTCCACGACCACCACTCCCAAGAGAAGTAGGCGGGTGGTGGTGGTTGGGGACTCCCTCCGAAGGGGGACTGAGTCATCTATCTGCTGTCCCGACTGGGAAAACCGAGAAGTGTGCTGCTTGCCAGGAGCTAGGATTCACGATGTGACGGAGAGACTCCTGAGACTCATCAATCCCTCGGATCGCTACCCCTTCCTGCTTCTCCACGTGGGCACCAATGATACTGCCAAGAATGACCTTGAGCAGATCACTGCAGACTACATGGCTCTGGGAAGAAGGATAAAGGAGTTTGAGGCGCAAGTGGTGTTCTCGTCCATCCTCCCTGTGGAAGGAAAAGGCCCACGTAGAGACCGTTGAATCGTGGAAGTCAACGAATGGCTACGCAGGTGGTGTTGGAGAGAAGGCTTTGGATTCTTTGACCATGGGATGATGTTCCAAGAAAAAGGAGTGCTAGGCAGAGACGGGCTCCACCTAACTAAGAGAGGGAAGAGCATCTTCGCAAGCAGGCTGGCTAACCTATTGAGGAGGGCTTTAAACTAGGCTCACCGGGGGAAGGAGACCAAAGCCCTGAGGTAAGTGGGGAAGTGGGATACCATGAGGAAGCATGAGCAGGAGAGCACAAGAGGGGAAGACTCCTGCCTCATACTGAGAAAGCAGGACGATCAGCAGGTTATCTTAAGTGCCCATACACAAATGCAAGAAGCCTGGAAAACAAGCAGGGAGAACTGGAAGTCCTGGCACAGTCAAGGAATTATGATGTGATTGGAATAACAGAGACTTGGTGGGATAACTCACATGACTGGAGTACTGTCATGGATGGATAGAAACTGTTCAGGAAGGACAGGCAGGGCAGAAAAGGTGGGGGAGTTGCATTGTATGTAAGAGAGCAGTATGACTGCTCAGAGCTCCGGTATGAAACTGCAGAAAAACCTGAGAGTCTCTGGATTAAGTTTAGAAGTGTGAGCAACAAGGGTGATGTCGTGGTGGGAGTTTGCTATAGACCACCAGACCAGAGGGATGAGGTGGACGAGGCTTTCTTCCGGCAACTAACAGAAGTTACTAGATCGCAGGCCCTGGTTCTCATGGGAGACTTTAATCACCCTGATATCTGCTGGGAGAGCAATATAGCGGTGCACAGACAATCCAGGAAGTTTTTGGAAAGTGTAGGGGACAATTTCCTGGTGCAAGTGCTGGAGGAACCAACTAGGGGCAGAGCTCTTCTTGACATGCTTCTCACAAACCGGGAAGAATTAGTAGGGGAAGCAAAAGTGGATGGGAACCTGGGAGGCAGTGACCATGAGATGGTTGAGTTCAGGATCCTGACACAAGGAAGAAAGGAGAGCAGCAGTATACAGACCCTGGACTTCAGAAAAGCAGACTCTCACTGAGGGAGGGGGGGCCTGACGACATGTACCCAGAACCACCCGCAACAATGTTTTTGCCCCATCAGGCATTGGGAGCTCAACCCAGAATTCCAATGGGCGGCGGAAATTGCGGGAACTGTGGGATAGCTACCACAGTGCAACGCTCCGAAAGTCGACACTAGCCTTGGTACTGTGGACGCACTCTGCTGACTTAATGTGCTTAGTGGGGACACACACAATCGACTGTATCAAATTGATTTCTAAAAAACCGACTTCTATTAAATCGACCTAATTTCGTAGTGTAGACATACCCTCAGTGATTGGCTGAACAAGAACTAAGACTGAGTGGACTTGTAGGCTCTAAAGTTTTACGCTGTTTTGTTTTTCAGTGAAGTTATGTAACAACAACAACAAAAATCTTCATTTGCAAGTTACAATTTCACGATAAAGAGATTGCACTACAGTACTTGTATGAGGTGAATTGAAAAATACTATTTCTTTTGTTAATCATTTTTATAGTGCAAATATTTGTAATCAAAAATAATATAAAGTGAGCAGTGTACACTTTGTATTCTGTGTTGTAATAGAAACCAATATATTTGAAAATGTAGAAAAACATCCAAAAATATGTAATAAATTTCAGTTCGTATTCTATTGTTTAATAGTGTGATTAATCATGATTCATTTTTTTAACTGCAATTAATTTTTTTGAGTTAATTGCGTGATTTAACTGTGATTAATTGACAGCCCTGGTAGTGACACGTAACTGTGTAGTAAAGTATGTGAGGTTGTGTAATAGTCCTCACTCGGGGTCTGGTTGGGGAGCGTGGCCTAGTGGTCACGGCTGCAATCCCTGACTGCCTGGGCCCTCCCACTCCACTGGGCTCCGACCCAGGGCCCTTTGGGCTACCAGTGTTCTGGCAACCAAGGCTGCTTAAAGCTGTCCGCCCTGGGCCACTTCCTCTCATGCCCTTCCCACCCCACCAGGTCAGCTTAGTCCAAGGCTTTCCGCTGTTGAGGAAGTCCAAACAAAATAAGTAAGAAGAAGTTACCAATGTCCAGGGTCCACAGGCAAGAGAGAGGGAGATACTTCCCTTTCTGATTGTCTCTGGGGTGGATCCGCCTTTCCCGCAGGGAGAGCCCCTTTGGGCAGCTGTGTCAGAGCCTTTAGGCTTCCCTCTGCACTGCTGTAGCTATGGGCTGCAAGTCTGCTCTCTTTCAGCTCTGCCCCCCAAATGAACTATTTCCCTCTCTTTTAATGCCTCCAACAGATGGAGCATTTGCTGCAGGTGTGGTGGGGCAGGGCTGTCTGAGCTCAAAATTATCCCTTAACCCCTTGTTGCACACTGTGGGGGTTAAGTATCAGGAGGTAGCCATGTTAGTCTGTATCCACAAAAACAACAAGGAGTCCGGTGGCACCTTAAAGACTAACAGATTTATTTGGGCATAAGCTTTCGTGGGTAAAAAACCTAATTTCTGGAGTGAAAATTACAGATGACATGTGTCATTATATAATGACACATGAAGAGAAGGGAGTTACCTCACAAGTGGAGAACCAGTGTTGACAGGGCCAATTCGATCAGGGTGGATGTAGTCCACTCCCAATAATAGATGAGGAGGTGTCAATTCCAGGAGAGGCAAAGCTGCTTTTGTAATGAGCCAGCCACTCCCAGTCCCTATTCAAGTCCAAATTAATGGTGTTAAATTTGCAAATGAATTTTAGTTCATTTAGGAGGAGCAATACAGCACCCTTGGGGTAAGTGACTGTCTGTAGTGTGTGTTTGTTTGTGTTTGGGGGTTACTTGCTGTGTGCTGAGCTTGTGTTTGTCAGTCTGTTTGGTTGTTTGAAGGACCGTGTGCTGTGGCTGGCAGTTGGAAGCTGTGAGCTTCAAAGGAAGGTCTGAAAGCTAGAAGCCTCTGGTAATTGGCTGAGCCTTAATCAGTGGGCGGGGCATTCACACAGGCCAGGGCTTTATAAAGCAGCGCACAAGCGACCAGGGAGCTTTTGCAAACAGGGGCTGCTAACAGGGTGTTTCGCAAGGGAGTTTGGAAGGGGAGTTTGAAGGGAGTGGGGGTCCCTTTATTCCCCTTAAAACCTATAAACCAAACTACATTCAAAACCTCTTGCTTAAACAACCCTTTCATTAACTAGGAGACAATGCAGGCAGAAGCCCAGCTGCAGAGTGGGGATTATCCAGTTTATTGCACTGAGTGCAGCATGTATGATTACCTGCCCTGTGGGCGGGTGGCGTATGTGTGCATTCGGTGCAAGGAGCTCCTGGCCCTCAGAGACCACGTACGGACTTTGGAGGCCAGGGGGGTGGAACTGGAGGAGCTAAGGGAGGCAGCGAGGTATGTTGATGAGGCTTTCCGGGACACTGTAGCATTGTCCCACCTCCGGTCAGACAGCCCCTGCGCTGTTGAGGAGGATGAAAGGCCCAGGGAAGCAGAGCAGTCAACAGGAGCAGAGGGAAACCTTCCCATAGTTGGGACCCTCCTTGCAGATGGTGCTGGGGTTACCTCTCGCACTGAGGTTACCTCTCCGGGGGAGGGAACTCCAGTTGCTTGGAAAAGGCAGGTGTTAGTAATGGGAGATTTGATCATTAGAAACGTAGATAGCTGGGTTTGTGATGACCGGGAGAACCGCACGGTGACTTGCCTGCCTGGTGCGAAGGTTGCGGATCTCTCGAGGCATCTAGACAGACTTATGTGTAGTGCTGGGGTGGAGCCGGTGGTCGTGGTACATGTAGGTACCAATGACATAGGGAAGGATAGGAGAGATGTCCTGGAGGCCAAATTTAGGCTGCTAGGGAAGAGACTGAAATCCAGGACCTCTATGGTGGCATTCTCAGAAATGCTCCCAGTTCCACGCGCAGGGCCAGGTAGGCAGGCAGAGCTTCAGAGTCTCAATGCGTGGATGAGTCGATGGTGTAGAGAGGAGGGGTTTACATTCATTAGGAACTGGGGAAACCTTTGGGATGGGGGGAGCCTATACAGGAGAGATGGGCTCCACCTAAACCAAAGTGGAACCAGACTGCTGGCACTAAACATTAAAAAGGGTGTAGAGCAGTTTTTAAACTAGGAGATGGGGGAAAGCCGACTGCTGCAGAGGAGCATGTGGATCGGACAGAGACTTCTCTTAGGGGAGAGTCTAATGATAGAGAATCTCCAGGTTATAGTCAGGAGCAGAGGATGGAGGAGGATAATGTAAGGGCCAGATCAGATGATAAACATTCACATAAAAAAGAATCTAACACATCAGAAAAGGGCAGACAAATAAACAGTGACAAGTTTTTAAAGTGCTTGTACACAAATGCTAGAAGTCTAAATAATAAGATGGGTGAACTAGAGTGCCTTGTGATAAAGGAGGATATTGATATAATAAGTGTGACGAAGTGGGACTGTTCTTAATGTGGTCTTTGAATGCTGAGTGGGGAGTGCTGGCTGGGAAGCCAGGGGAGTGTGGCTATGATGGTCTGCATGGGGGGATGGAAGACTGGCCGTGAGGGAGGATACCTGAGCATGTAACGTGAGAACCCAGGAAGGGGTTAGAGGCCAGGTGACACCTTTGCCCGGGAAACTGGACAAAGGCTGTGGGAGGGGACGCTGGGGAGGGAAATTCAGAGCTGGCTGATGGAATGGCTGGGAGGCAGACGGGGCTCTGACCTCCCAAGGGGGCTGTGGTGCCCTGGGACCCCAAGATGGACCTAACTGGGGGGGGATCCTGTTGTCTGTGCCTGCAAGACCTGTCTTGGACTGTGTTCCTGTCGTCTAAATAAACCTTCTGCTTTACTGTCTGGCTGAGAGTCATGGTGAATAGCAGAAAGCTGGGGGTGCAGGGCCCCCCACACTCCGTGACAACTGGTGGCAGCGGTGGGATCTACTGCACCCCGTGGACGGCGCTTCCTGCAGTAAGTGACTGGGGAGTAGTAAAACGAAGGGGGATTGACGGGGACCAGGCATGCTGAAGAGTCAGAGAGAGACGGTTTCAGGGGGCGATTCACCCCTGGGAGTGTGTGACCAGCGAGAAGGACTTTTGCAGTAACAGGGTCCCCCGGGGGATCACAAGGGAGGTGGTGACCTCGAGACGGGCTGGCACACTAGGGGTTCTCCTTGGAAACTGAGGAACGGTGAGCACCCAGGCCTGTGAGTGGCCAGCAGGAAGATGTATGCCAAGCGGCTTAAGAGCGACCTGGTAGAGCTGTGCAAGCAGAGGGGGCTGCGCAGTGGGAGGCTCACCAAAGAACAACTGATTGCCCAGCTGGAGGAGGGAGATCGCTTGAATGAACTGATCCCTGTCCCTGAGGGAAGCAGCCTGGCAAATGCAGCGCAGGCACCAGTGTCTGTCCCATCTGGGAGTGGTCAGCCGGCTGCTGAGGGCTTCCCGAGACCCCTCCTTCCTATGCCTAGGGGAAGGGTGGGGAGGAACCCAGCAAATACCGAAGGCACCGTGACCCCCCCGGCCAGCAGGGGATCCTCCCAGTGACGCTCGGCATCCGTGGAGCGGAAGCGGCTGGAATGGGAAAAAGAGCTAAAACTAAGAGAGCTGGCAGATCGTGAACAACAGAGACAGCATGAACGGGAGGAGAAAGAGAAACAGAGGCAGCATAAAAAGAGACAGGGGCATCATGAGCTGGAACTGGCCAGGCTGAGGGGCAGCGAGCCCCCGGCTGCGGTGAATGAGGGGGGACCCAAGGCTGCAAAGAGCTTTGATAAGTGCATCCTGGCCCCATGTAAGGAGGGGGAGGACATGGATGACTTCCTGGATGCCTTTGAGACGGCCTGCGAGCTGCACCAGGTTGATCCTGCAGACAGGCTCTGGGTTCTCACCCCCTTACTGGACCCCAAAGCCGTGGCATTGTACCGCCAACTGGAAGAGGCGGAGAAAGGGGACTACGAACTATTCAAAAAGGCCCTGCTATGTGAGTTTGGGCTGACTCCTGAGATGTACCGGGAAAGGTTCCGGAGTCAGGATAAAACCCCTGAGGTCTCCTATCTGCAACTAGCCGTCCGCATGGAGGGATACGCCAGCAAGTGGGCAGATGGGGCCCAGACGAAGGAGGACCTGGTTAAACTGCTGGTACTGGAGCAACTGTATGAGCTGTGCCCATCAGACCTGAAGCTGTGGTTGAGGGACAAAAAGCCAGAGAACCCACAACACGCAGGCCAGCTGGCCGATGAGTTTGTAAAGAGCCGGTCAGGGGATAACAGGGAGGAGTCCCAAAGGAACAGCCCCACCACAACGCAGAGAGAGGGTCACCATGGGACCTCCCAGCGGGGAAATATGGAAAACCCCCACCAAAGGGGAACATCCAGCGTCAGGTCCATCCGACCCGCTCGAGGGGCTGCTATCACTGTGGCCAAAGAGGCCACATACGGGCCCAGTGCCTCAGGCTCAGGGACAGACTGAGCGGTCCCAACCCACAGAGGGTTGACTGGGTAGAGACCCAGCCGGACGAGGGGAAGATGGCCCAGGCAAGGGGGGCTGACAGCTTCCCAACGGCTCAGGAGAGAGGAGGGCCGCAGGCCAGCTCCTCTGGGGGGCTGGATGCTCCAGACTCAGGGTTTTTGGTTTATACGGTGGGCGTGGGGCTGTCCCTCCGGAGAGAGTACCTTGTTCCCCTGAAAGTGGATGGGAGGAAGGTCAATGGATACTGGGATACGGGCGCAGAGGTGATGCTGGCCCGGCCCGAGGTGGTGGCCCCAGATTGGGTGGTGCCCAACACCTACCTGACCCTGACGGGGGTGGGCGGGACCCCAGTCAAAGTGCCTGTGGCAAGAGTACACCTGAAGTGGGGAGCCAAGGAGGGCCCCAAGGACGTGGGGGTACACCCGTATTTGCCCGCTGAGGTGTTGATGGGGGGGGACCTGGAGGACTGGCCAAGCAACCCCCAGGGTGCCCTGGTTGTGACCCGTAGTCAGAGCCGGCGAGGGGCACTGCGCCCTGACCTTGGGGAGGGTGCCTTGCCCGAGGCGCAGGACCCTAACCTGGTGGGGAGGGAACGCCCAGGGACACAGCTCAGGGAGGCTGCGGCTTCAGACCCAGCCGGCGAGAGAGAACAGGTGGCTATACCTGTCCCAGCTGCTGAGTTCCAGGCCAAGTTGCAGAAAGATCCCTCTTTGCGGAAGTTAAGGGACCTGGCCGACCTCAGTGCGGTACAGACCATTGGGAGACGTTGCCGGAAAAGGTTCCTGTGGGAGAAGGGGTTCCTGTACTGAGAATGGGCTCCCCCAGGGACAATGGAGTCAGGGGGAATCAGGAGGCAGCTGATACTTTAAATGACTGCTTCATCGAGCAGCTGGTACGGGAACCCACAAGGGGAGAGGCAACTCTAGATTTAGTCCTGAGTGGAGCGCAGGAGCTGGTCCAAGAGGTAACTATAACAGGACCGCTTGGAAATAGTGACCATAATACAATAGCATTCAACATCCCTGTGGTGGGAAGAACATCTCAACAGCTCAACACTGTGGCATTTAATTTCAAAAGGGGGAACTATGCAAAAATGAGGGGGTTAGTTAAACAGAAGTTAAAAAGTACAGTGACTAAAGTGAAATCCCTGCAAGCTGCATGGGCGCTTTTTAAAGACACCATAATAGACACCAACTTCAATGTATACCCCAAATTAAGAAACACAGTAAAAGAACTAAAAAAGAGCCACCGTGGCTTAACAACCATGTAAAAGAAGCAGTGAGAGATAAAAAGACTTCCTTTAAAAAGTGGAAGTCAAATCCTAGTGAGGCAAATAGAAAGGAGCATAAACGCTGCCAAATTAAGTGCAAGAATGTAATAAGAAAAGCCAAAGAGGAGTTTGAAGAACGGCTAGCCAAAAACTCCAAAGATAATAACAAAATGTTTTTTAAGTACATCAGAAGCAGGAAGCCTGCTAAACAACCAGTGGGGCCCCTTGATGATCGAGATACAAAAGGAGCACTTAAAGACGATAAAGTCATTGCGGAGAAACTAAATGGATTCTTTGCTTCAGTCTTCATGGCTGAGGATGTTAGGGAGATTCCCAAACCTGAGCCGGCTTTTGTAGGTGACAAATCTGAGGAACTGTCACAGATTGAAGCCTCACTAGAGGTTTTGGAATTAATTGATAAACTTAACATTAACAAGTCACCAGGACCAGATGGCATTCACCCAAGAGTTCTGAAAGAACTCAAATGTGAAGTTGCGGAACTATTAACTAAGGTTTGTAACCTGTCCTTTAAATCGACTTCTGTACCCAATGACTGGAAGTTAGCTAATGTAACGCCAATATTTTAAAAGGGCTCTAGAGGTGATCCCGGCAATTACAGACCGGTAAGTCTAACGTCAGTACCGGGCAAATTAGTCGAAACAATAGTTAAGGATAAAATTGTCAGACACAGAAAAACATAAACTGTTGAGCAATAGTCAACATGGTTTCTGTAAAGGGAAATCGTGTCTTATTAATCTATTAGAGTTCTTTGAAGGGGTCAACAAACATGTGGACCAGGGGGATCCAGTGGACATAGTGTATTTAGATTTCCAGAAAGCCTTTGACAAGGTCCCTCACCAAAGGCTTTTACGTAAATTAAGCTGTCATGGGATAAAAGGGAAGGTCCTTTCATGGATTGAGAACTGGTTAAAAGACCGGGAACAAAGGGTAGGAATTAATGGTAAATTCTCAGAATGGAGAGGGGGTAACTACTGGTGTTCCACAAGGGTCAGTCCTCGGACCAATCCTATTCAACTTATTTATAAATGATCTGGAGAAAGGGGTAAACAGTGAGGTGGCAAAGTTTGCAGATGTTACTAAACTGCTCAAGATAGTTAAGACCAAAGCAGACTGTGATGAACTTCAAAAAGATCTCACAAAACTAAGTGATTGGGCAACAAAATGGCAAATGAAATTTAATGTGGATAAATGTAAAGTAATGCACATTGGGAAAAATAACCCCAACTATACATATGTTATGATGGGGGCTAATTTAGCTACAACAAGTCAGGAAAAAGATCTTGGAGTCATCGTGGATAGTTCTCTGAAGATGTCCACGCAGTGTGCAGAGGCGGTCAAAAAAGCAAACAGGATGTTAGGGATCATTAAAAGGGGAATAGAGAATAAGACTGAGAATATATTATTGCCCTTATATAAATCGATGGTACGCCCACATCTCGAATATTGCGTACAGATGTGGTTTCCTCATCTCAAAAACGATCTACTGGCACTAGAAAAGGTTCAGAAAAGGGCAACTAAAATGATTAGGGGTTTGAACGGGTCCCATATGAGGAGAGATTAAAGAGGCTAGGACTCTTCAGCTTGGAAATGAGGAGACTAAGGGGGGATATGATAGAGGAATATAAAATCATGTGTGGTGTGGAGAAACTGGATAAGGAAAAGTTATTTACTTATTCCCATAATACAAGAACTAGGGGTCACCAAATGAAATTAATAGGCAGCAGGTTTAAAACAAATACAAGGAAGTTCTTCTTCACGCAGCGCACAGTCAACTTGTGGAACTCCTTGCCTGAGGAGGTTGTGAAGGCTAGGACTATAACAGCGTTTAAAAGAGAACTGGATAAATTCATGGTGGTTAAATCCATTAGTGGCTATTACCCAGGATGGGTAAGGAATGGTGTCCCTAGCCTCTGTTTGTCAGAGGATGGAGATGGGTGGCAGGAGAGAGATCACTTGATCATTGCCTGTTAGGTCCACTCCCTCTGGGGCACCTGGCATTGGCCACTGTCGGTAGACAGGATACTGGGCTAGATGGACCTTTGGTCTGACACGGTACGGCCATTCTTATGTTTTTATGTTCTTATGTTAGTTCTGCTGTTTCTCTTTGAAGTCTGTTTCTGAAGTTTTTTTGTTCAAGAATAGTTACTTTTAAATCTGTTATAGAATGTCCAGGGAGATTGAAGTGTTCACCTATTGGCTTTTGTATGTTACCATTCCTGATGTGTGATTTGTGTCCATTTAGTCTTTTATGTAGGGACTGTCCGGTTTGGCCAATGTACATGGCAGAGGGGCATTGCTGGCACATGATGGCATATATAACATTAGTAGATGTGCAGGTGAATGACCCTTGATGGTGTGGCTGATGTGGTTGGTCCTCTGATGGTGTCGCTAGAGTAGATATGGGGACAGAGTAGGCAACGAGGTTTGCTACAGGGATTGGTTCCTGGGTTGGTGTTTCTGTGGTGTGGTGTGTAGTTGCTGGTGAGTATTTGCTTCAGGTTGAGGGGTTGTCTGTAAGCGGGGAGTGGCCTGCCTCCCAAGGTCTGTGAGAGTGAGGGATCGTTTTCTAGGATAGGTTGTAGATCATTGATAATGTGCTGGAGAGGTTTTAGTTGGGGGCTGTACGTGATAGCCAGTGCTGTTCTGTTATTTTCCTTGTTGGGCCTGTCCTGTAGTAGGTGATTTCTGGGTACCTGTCTTGCACTGTCAGTTGTATCTTAGGGCATGGCTGTAGGCAATGGATCGTGTGATGTGTCCTGGATGGAAGCTGGAGGCATGTAGGTAAGTATAGCAGTCAATAGGTTTCCGGTATAGGGTGGTGTTTATGTGACCATCACTTATTTGCACTGTAGTGTCCAGGAAGTGGATCTCTTGTGTGGACTGGTCCAGGCTGAGGTTGATGGTGGGGTGGGAAATTGTTGAAATCCAGGTGGAATTCTTCAAGGGCCTCCTTTCCGTGGGTCCATATGATGATGTCATCAATGTAGCGCAAGTAGAGGAGGGGCGCTATGGGACGAGAGCTGAGGAAGCATTGTTCTAAGTCAGCCATAAAAATGTTGGCATACTGTGGGGCCATGCGGGTACCCATAGCAGTGCCACTGACTTGAAGATATAAGTTGTCCCCAAATCTGAAATGGTTGTGGGTGAGGACAAAGTCACAAAGCTCAGCCACCAGGCATGCTGTGGCCTCATTAGGGATACTGTTCCTGACAGCTTGTAGTCCCTCCTCATGTGGAATATTGGTGTAAAGAGCTTTTACATCCATGGTGGCCAGGATGGTGTTTTCAGGAAGATCACCAATGCATTGTAGTTTCCTCAGGAAGTCGGTGGTGACTCAAAGATAGCTGAGAGAGCTGGTAGTATAGGGTCTGAGGAGAGAGTCCAAATAGCCAGATAAAACTGCTGTAAGAGTGCCAGTGCCTGAGATGATGGGGCGTCCAGGGTTTCCAGGTTTATGGATCTTGGGTAGCAGATAGCTCTGGGGGTGTGTCTGTGTAGATTTGTTCCCGTGCTGTAGCAGGGAGTTTCTTGAGCAGATGGCGTAGTTTCTTTTGGTACTCCTCAGTGGGATCAGAGGATATTGGCCTGTAGAATGTGATGTTGGATAGTTGCCTGGCAGCCTCCTGTTCATAATCCGACCTCTTCATTATGACTACAGCACCTCCGTTGTCAGCCCCTTTGATTATAATGTCAGAGTTGTTTCTGAGGCTGTGGATGGCAATGCATTCTGTATGGCTGAGGTTATGGGGCAAGTGATGCTGTTTGTTCACAACTTCAGCCTGTGCACATCTGCGGAAGCACTCTATGTAGAAGTCCAGTCTGTCATTTCTACCGTCAGGAGGAGTCCACACAGAGTTCTTCTTCTTGTAGTGTTGGTAGGAGGGTTCCTGTGGGTCAGTGCACTGTTCAGTGGTGTGTTGAAAATATTCCTTGAGTCGGAGATGACGAAAGTAGGCTTCCAGATCACCGCAGAACTGTATCATGTTCGTGGGGGTGGTGGGGCAGAAGGAGAGGCCCCGAGATAGGACAGACTCTTCTGCTGGGCTAAGTGTGTGGTTGGATAGATTAACAATATTGTTGGGTGAGTTAAGGGTACCACTGTTGTGGCCCCTTGTGCTTTAGTGTTTTCCTGCATCAGTGCCTTTATTTGTTGCTTTGTTTTAATAGAAACAATTCTAATTACATATTTATATAGCATCTTTCATCCAGAAAGATCCCAAAATATCTTACAGACTTAGCAAACTCGCTCAGTGTACACAGGAATCACTGCATCCTCCAGTGAAATAAGTTAGCTCTTTGACAGTGCATGCCTCACACTATCCAACAGTTTAGGGCAGGATGTGAAAATGAGGAGAAGGTGAGGGAACTGGAATTATTTAGTCTGCAGAAGAGAAGAATATGGGGAGATTTGATAGCTGCTTTCAACTACCTGAAAAGGGGTTCCAAAGAGGATGGCTCTAGACTGTTCTCAGTGGTACCACATAGGCAGGGCCGGCTCTGGCTTTTTTGCCGCCCTAGGCAAAAAAGCCACCGGCCACACACCCCCCCCCCCCCCATTGCGGCAGGGGAGGGCGCCGAGCCCGGCCGCGGGCCCGCAGTCCCCAACGGGCCGGAGCGCCGGGGGGAGGGCAGAGAGCCCCCGGCGGCCAGAGTGCCGGGAGCAGGGCGGAGAGCCCGGCCGGGGCTCTCCACTCTCCCCGGCGGCCAGAGCGCCGGGAGGAGGGCGGAGAGCCCCCGGCGGCCAGAGCGCCGGGAGGAGGGCAGCGAGCCTGGCCGCGGCTCTCCGCTCTCCCTGACTGGCCGGAGCACCGGGGGGAGGGCGGCGAGCCCGGCTGGGGCCCCGCTCTCCCCGACCGGCCGGAGCGCCGGGGGGAGGGCGGCGAGCCCAGTCGCGGCCCCGCTCTCGGGCCGGAGCGCCCCGCCGCGCTGCCCCCCTCCAGGCGCCGCCCCAAGCACACGCTTGGTGGGCTGGTGCCTGGAGCCGGCCCTGCACATAGGACAGACTCTTCCGCCGGGCTAAGTGTGTGGTTAGATAGATTAACAATATTGTTAGGTGAGTTGAGGGTACCACTGTTGTAGCCCCCTGTGGCATGAAGTGAAGTGTGTGTTATAAATGGCTTGTCTCGTTTTTGTAAAGTCCAGCCACAGGGAAGTTTGTGTGGAACGTTGGTTTTGTATGAGAGTCTCCAGTTTTGAGAGCTCATTCTTGATCTTGTCCTGTCTGCTGTACAGGATGCTGATCAGGTGGTTCCTCAGTTTCTTTGAGAGTGCGTGGCACAGTCTCCCACCATAGTCAGTGTAGTATGTCGATTGCAATGGATTTTTTTTACCTTCAGTCCATTTGGTAGGACGTCCAGCTGTTTGCACTTGGAGAGGAAGATGATAGCTGTCTGTATCTGCGAGTTTTTTGTTGAGGTTGATGGATTTCCACTCCATACAGCTAAATGTAGTGCCTTGCATGGTGTCAAGTATCAGGAGGTAGCCATGTTAGTCTGTATCCACAAAAACAACAAGGAGTCTGGTGGCACCTTATACACCCTTTATACACCCCATCACAGGTTGTATAAAAAATTCCAGTTTGCAGTATATATGTGTTATCCAGCAAATAACATACACTGATATAAAGAGAGATTGTATTTTAAGGCATATGCGCAAGGGGGAGAGTTGGAATTTTCTAACTTCAGAGGCAGGGTTGCCAAATGTCTAATCGTACAAATCTGAACTCTCTTGCCCCACTCCTACCCCGCCCCTTCCCTGAGGCCCCATCCCTGCCCTGCCCCTACTCCGAGGCCCCGCCCCCTGCTCACTCCATTCCCCCTTCCTCCGTCATTTGCTCTCCCCCACCCTCACTCACTTGTTCATTTTCACCAGGCTAGGGCAGGGGGTGTGGGCTCCGGGGTGGGGCCAGAAATGAGGAGTTCAGGGTGTGTGAGGGGGCTCAGGGCTGGGGCAGGGGGGTTGGAGTGTGTGTGGGGGGGTGAGGGTTCTGGCTGGGGGTGCGGGCTCTGGGTGGGGCTAGAGATGAGGAATTTGGGGTGCAGGAGGGGGCTCTGGGTTGGGGGTTGCAGCAGAAGGGTTTGGAGTGTGGGAGGAGGCTGTGGGCTGGGGCAGTGGGTTGGGGTGCGGGGTGGGGGAGTTAGGGCTCCGGCTGGGGAGTGTGGGCTGTGGTGTGGGGCTGAGGATGAGGGGTTTGGGGTTCAGGAGGGGGCTCAGGCTGGGGCAGAGTGTTGGCGTGTGGGAGGGGGTGTGGGGTGCGGGCTTTGGGAGGGACTTTGAGTGTGGGAGGGGGCTCAGGGCTGGGGCAGGGGTTTGGGGTGCAGGAAGGGGATGAGGGTTCCGTGAGGGGGCTCAGGGCTGGGGCAGAGGGTTGGGGTGCGAGCTCCAGGTGATGCTTACCTCAGGCAGCTCCCGGAAGTGTTCAATATGTCCCTGTGGCTCCAAGGCACTGGGGCAGCCAGGGAGCTCCGCACACTGTCTTCGCCCACAAGCATCGCCCCCGCAGCTCCCATTGGCTGCAGTTCCCAGCCAATGGGAGCTGCAGAGTCGGCGCTTGGGGCAGGGGCAGCGTTCAGAGTCTCACTGGCCGCCCTTGCGCCTAGGAGCCGGAGGGACATGCTGCTGCTTCCGGGAGCTGCATGGAGCCAGGGAATCTTCCTTAGCCCCCGTGCGCCGCTGACCAGACTTTTAATGGCCTGTTCAGAGGTGCTTACCGGAGCTGCCAGGGTCCCTTTTCGACCAGGCATTCCGGTCAAAAATTGGACACCTGGCAATACTGTTCGGAGGGTGTGATTTCAGAATCTTACTGTTGAACTAATGATAATTTTTGCATGAAAACTATATATACACACCCACGACCACACAATCTCCCAGGTCAGGCAGAGGCAAACTGAGACTGACTTTCTTCCTGTTCTGTTTCTCCTCTGGCAGTGGCATAGAACTCCTACTACCCAGGAGACTGATGGCTTCCAGGTGAAGAGGCCTGGTGATGTGAGTGTGCGGTGCACACTTCTCCTCATGTTGGATTACCAGGTCAGTGCATTGCGCTTGGCGAGGTTGTTGCTGACACAAAACACAAACATCAGGATACAGTACATCACAAGAGAGTCACCCTGTCGCATACACCAAGAAATCATTTCCAGCTGTCATTTCTGTGATTCTGAGTGATGGAATTTTTATAAAGGACAGCTTTTGCTGTATTCCTTTTTCAATTGGTAGAGGTGGTAAATGTCATAAATGTACAATATCATGGGCTATATTCCTAGATTCATAGATTACAAGGCCGGAAGGGACCACTGGGATCATCTATTCTGATCTCCTGTATAAGACAGGCCATAGGACTTCTTTGAATTAATTCCTGTTTGATCTGTAGCCTGTCTTTTATAAAAAAAAAATCCCATCTTGATTTAAAAATTGCCAGTGATGCAGAATCCACAGAATCATTGGTAAATTGTTCCACTTGTTAATTACCCTCACTGTTAAAAATGGATGCCTTATTTCCAGTCTGAATTTGTCTAGCTTCAACATCCAGCCATCGTATTATAATTTTATTTGCTAGACTGAAGAGCTTACTATCAAATATTTGTTCCCTATGTAGGTACTTATAGACTATGCTCAAGTCACCCCTTAACCTTCTCTTTGTTAAGCTAAATAGATGGAGCTCCTTGAGTCTGTCACTATAAAGTATGTTTTCTAATCCTTTAATCATTGTCATGGCTCTTCTTTGAACCCTTACCAATTTATCAACATCCTCATTGAATTGCGGACACCAGAACTAGACATGCTATTCCAGCAGCAGTTGCACCACTGCCAAATACAGAGGTAAAATAATCTCTCTACTCCTACTCAAAATCAGTATTCCCTCTAACTTTTCCCACCCATGTGCCGAATGAATTTTGTTATGTGCACCAATATGGAGGTGATGTGTGACACATCACCTTCATATTGGTGCACATAACAAAATTCATGTGGTGGGAGTGGGGCCAAGGGGTTTGGAGTGTGAGAGTGGGCTCAGGGCTGGGGCAGAGGGTTGGGGTGCAGGGGTGTGAGGGCTCCGGCTGGGGGTACGGGCTCTGGGGTGGGGCCAGGGATAAGGGGCTCAGGGCTGGGGCAGAGGGTTGGGTGCTGGGGGTGCGGGCTCTGGGGTGGGGCCAGGGATGACGGGTTTGGGGTGCAGGAGGGTGCTCTGGGGCTATGGTGGGGAGAGAGGACTCCCCCCAGCTCTCTCTCCCCGCAGCAGCGCTGGGGCTGCAGGATAGGCGCCCCTTCCCCAGCCCCAGCAGGTCCAGGCCAGGACTGGGTTCGGGCTGGGGAAGGGGCGCCCTGGCCGCACCTGGGGCCATGCTGGGCTGCTCCAGCACCTGGATCCATGCCAGGCTGAGCCGCGCCTAGGTCCTGGCTGGGACGGGACAGGACGCTCCGGCTGTGCCTGGGTCCACGCCGCCCTGGCTGCAGGTGAGTCTAGGCTGAGCCGCCCCGGCCATGGCTGGGGCCGAGCCGGGTTGCACCACCCCGGCCGCTGCAGGTCCAGGCTGCAGCAGAGTTGGGGCCGGTGGGTGGGCGCCACAGCAGGACCGGGCCGCCCTGGCCGCAGCAGGTTGGGGGCTGGGCTAGGTTGGGGATAGGGGAGGGGCAGGTCCCTGGGCGGGGTCCCTAAATAGGCTGCCGCGTGGCCGCGTAGCTTACAGGGAACTTAGCTCGAAATACCCGTTTATGTATCTAAGGATTGGGTTAGCCCTTTTGGCCACAGTGCCTCACTGGTAGCTCATGTTCAGCTGATTATCCACTATGACCCCTACATCTTTTTCAGAGTTACTGCTTCTCAGCATAGAGTCCCCCATCTTGTAAATATGGCCTGCATTCTTTGTTTCTAGATGTATACATTTACATTTGGCCCTTGCACTTGTTCAAGCTGCATCATCAAGAGTAGGAACATGCAGAGACCACTTGAAGTGGTTCTTGTTTTTTGGTGCTGATAGTTCTGTGGATGCTCTTATTTGTGTTTGGGAGCAGCTTATTATGGTTTAGTTTAAATTTGTTCCTAATTGCCTGAAGCTAAACCAAATAAGAGAGAGAGTCCACATAGCCTTTTGCAACAGTTTAACCAAGTCAATGTAAAAAATAAAAATACTGACAGGATCTATTTTCCATAAACCTATGTTGATTGGCATTAATTCTATTACCCTCCTTTAATTTTTTATTAATCAAGTTATTCATTACCTATGTAAATGGTGATACTAATTCAGGTTAGTCCCTCAAGGGGGAAAAGTGCCTCAAGTGTGTAACTTTTATATTGGTGCAATTTTTTTCTTAAATCCATCTAGTCACTGAAAGAGTAGCAGGAGTGAGACAAGCTGAAAATGAGGCCTGGTAAATGTATATAGGTTTGTGCTCTTAGGTAGGTAGACTGGTCAATGGACGAATTCCCCATGTGACATACAGACCCTTTGGCAAAGGGTCCCCTGTTGTTTGCAAAGAGTTCACTTCAGACCTGAAAAACTCATTACACCAAACATGTCTTACAGGCTATTTGTCCATAAAGAATATCATAACCTGTCAAAACATAATCATTGCAGATGATACCAAGATGGGAGGGGTTGCAAGTGCTTTTGAGAATGAATTAAAATTCAAAATGATCTGGACAAACTGGAGAAATGGTCTGAAGTAAATAGAATGAAATTCAATAAGGACAAATGCAAAGTACTCCACTTAGGAAGAAACAATCAGTTGCACACATACAAAATGGGAAATGACTGCCTAGAAAGGAGTACTGCAGAAAGGGATCTAGTGGTCATAGTGGATCACAAGCTAAGTATGAGTCAACAGTGTAACACTGTTGAAAAAAAAGCAAACATTCTGGGATGTATTAGCAGTAGTATTCTAAGCAAGACATGAGGAGTAATTCTTCTGCTCTACTCCATGCTCAACACCTCAATTGGGGTATTGTGTCCAGTTCTGGGCACCACATTTCAGGAAGGATGTGGACAAATTGGAGAAAGTCCAGAGAAGAGCAACAAAAATGATTAAAGGCCTAGAAAACATGACCTGTGAGGGAAGATTGAAAAAATTGTGTTTGTTTAGTCTGGAAAAGAGAAGACTGAGGGGGGACATAACAGTTTTCAAGTACGTAAAAGGTTCTTAAAAGGAGGAGGGAGAAAAATTGTTTTTCTTAACCTCTGAGGATAGGACAAGAAGCAATGGGCTTAAATTGCACAAGGGCAGTTTAGTTTGGACATTAGGAAAAACTTCCTAACTGTCAGGGTGGATAAGCACTAGAATAAATTACCCAAATCTCCATTATTGGAGATTTTTAAGAGCAGGTTAGACAAACACCTGTCAGGAATGGTCTAGATAATACTTAGTCTTGCCATGAGGCAAGGGCCAGGACTAGATGACCTCTCGAGGTCCCTTTCAGTCCTATGATTCTATGATTGCAAGATATATGTATGGATAATAGTTAAGGAATAATGTATTTATATTGAAACTATGCTTTATGGACTTGGAGTAGAAATCAGTCACCAGGAGATAATGTGTCTTTTTGATTACACATTCAAGCAAGAAGGAGATGTCACTCTTTCCTAGTCAGCCAGTGAGGTAATGCAAGGTTCTGTGGTCTACTCTTGCCACATCCCGGAACAATCAATGGAAAATCATCAGAGACAACAATAAACAATTGAAACCACTTAGAGGTAGAAAAGGAACTCTGCAACAGGGCAGGGGTTTGCCCTGCCTGTGAATAGAAACAAAAGACTGTTTTCAGTGTAAGAATGTGTTGAGAAAGGCACTCTGGATTCATTCACTGAGGAAAACTCTGGGCGGAGGTGGGTGTTTTCATGAACGTTTGGATCCTAGTTCTTGAGAAACCAGCCACCTTTGCAAGAGACTGAACTTTGGCGGCAAATCTACTTTATTAGATAGGAAAGATAACTATTGATAAGTGTAGACCCAGGTTCAAAGTTTTATAGTTTTGTTGTGTACTATAACCACTTGTTCTTCTTTGAATGCTTGTTCATGTCAATTCCAATCAGCTGTGTGTGCGCACATGTGCACAGTAACCAGAA
Source organism: Emys orbicularis (assembly GCF_028017835.1). Classification (NCBI taxonomy): domain Eukaryota; kingdom Metazoa; phylum Chordata; order Testudines; family Emydidae; genus Emys; species Emys orbicularis. The sequence continues at coordinate 300,400,983 of NC_088684.1, forward strand.
GATTTTTCCCCTAGCAGCAACCTTAGGGTCGGCCTGGGCGCCCGCTAGAGTCGTACCTTCATGACATCCAATATAGAGCCCTGCCAACCCTACACCCCCTCAGTTCCTTCTTACTGCCAGTAGCTGGAATTTCCCCTTGCTCTTCTCTTGCTTTGGCAAGTGGATTAGCAGTGCTTTATACGCTGTACATAGTTAGTTTCCAGTAGTTAATATAGTTTAATAGTTCTTTATAAGTTTCAGTTACGGGGGGTTCTTCCCAAATTTCCTCCCCCCCCCATTTGTTACCGGGGCATGCTGCGATCCCCGAGCTTTAAGACTTGCCAGATTTGTGTGAAGCGCATGCCAAAAAGTCTCCTCCACACCGGCTTACGGTGCCTCGGTGAGGGTCACCAGAAAGACCGCTGCAAGATCTGTCGGGAATTCTGACCAAGAACCATTAAGGAGAGAGAGCAGCGTCTCAAAATTCTCCTTATGGAGGCAGTTCTCCAACCTCAGTCGGACCAGGCGCCGGGATCCTGCTCCCAGCACATCGTCTTTGGCACGAAGCGCTCCGGCACTGTCTTTGAAGGATCCGGCGCCGAAGAAAGATGCTGGCAAGGAGGCTGGGCACCGTCATGGAACCTCTCGGGGACAGTACAGCCTTCGGCACTGGTCCCAATTGCCAGCGCAGAAGAAAAAGAGGTCAGAGAGAGGCCGATCTCCCTTGGCAAGACCCAGGGACCAGCCACCAGTGGCACCTCAGTCGGACCACAGCTCGGGAACTCCTGCCCAAGCGACCATGTTGACTCCTGCCCAAGCGAGGCAGTCGAGTCCGGGCCCATCTCGCTCACCACACCCATCACAGCATCTACTGCTCCTGTCCACCCCAGAGGCTTTCGAGGTGGCGCAGGACCTGCTGAAACTTATGCCACTGTTCTCGCTGCTGAGACTGGAGAGTGTCCCGGCACCACAGGGTGCAGTCTAAGGGAAAGCCAGCGATGATTGCATGCCGATCCCCATCACCTCAGCACCTTTCTACTCCAACGCTGCCATCCGGGGAGCGCAGTCGGTTCCTTGCTTCTCGATGCTCTACCTCGAGAGGAGCAGCGCCACCCTGGTCCTCCTACTCAGAGTCAGAGTCAGACTCATACCGCTCCGACTATAGCAGGAGCAGAAGATCCTCCTCCTGGCACCATAGGCTGTCCTGCCCAATGCAGTGGGCCCCTCAATGGCAAAATCCACAGCAGTGGGCATTTTGGACTCCGTGGGCTTTACATCAAGCCCAGGGTCGGAGTCAGGGGTCCCGCTCGTGTGCAGCATCAGTGGCGTCCGCGACATTCGTTTCACTACGTTTGGCACCGGAGCCAGTGCCTCGGTCGTTAACACCAGCACTTGTGGTGCCATTTTCGGCACCGGCACTGACTGTGGCACCGACATCGACTGCTTCAGCACTGGAGGCATCAGCAGCCCCGATTGCAGCTAGGGTGCACGATGCACTCTCAGCACCAGCACTGACACTGCCTCTGTCATTGGCACTGGCTGTGCCGGCACCTTCGAGAACCCCAGTGCTCATGCTGAACCAAGCGCCGGCACCAGTGGGGGGCCCAACGTCGGCACTGACACCCGGGCCATTCACAGCACCGGGGCCAGGCCAACCTACTGCAGTTCCCAGAGGGTCAAGAGATCCCTTGGGTGGGGACAGTAGGGAGCAACCACCTGCCCTGCTGGTCTCCTCCTCCTCCTCACCAGATGAGGCCCTAGCGGGCCCTTCAGTAGACCCAACTCTGAAAGACTCCAGAGTGTAGCAGCAGCTGCTGCGCCGGATCGCCCAGGGTCCGGGTATTAAGGCGGAGGAAGTTGTGGATGATGCGGACCCTATGGTGGACATCCTGACTCCCTCCGGCCCTGCCCTTATCGCCTTACCACTGATAAAGACAATCATGGACATGACCAAGAACCTTTGGCAGACCCTGGCCTCACTGCCGCCTACGGCCAAGCGCAATGAGCGCCGGTACTTTGTGCCCTCCAAGGGCTATGAGCACCTCTATTCCCACCCTCAGCTTGATTCCCTGGTGGATGCCGCTAACCAGCGGGAGAGGCAAGGATTTCAAGGCCCTTTGCCCAAGAATAGGGACGCCAGACCTTTTCGGGCAAAAGGTTTAATCCACAGGGGGACTGCAACTGTGAATATCCAACCAATAGGCCATCATCAGCAGGTACTCCTACAATGCCTGCTTGGGGATTGCTAAATTTACAGAGTTGCTCCTCCCGGACTCCCGCAGCGAATTTTTGGCTTTGGTTGAGGAAGGGAGACTGATCTCCAGAGCGTCCCTTCAGGCAGCACCTGACAGGGCAGATGCAGCAACCAGTGTTCTTCTTCGAGTGCTTGCTCATATCGATTCCAATTAGGTGTGTGCGCACCGCGTGGACGATTGTCGGAAGATTTTTACTCTAGCAACACTCGGTGGGTCGGCTGAGGCACCCCCTGGAGTGGCGCCCTTATGGCACCGGGTATATGCCCCGGCCGACCCAGCGCCCCCTCAGTTCCTTCTTACCGTCCGTGACTGTCGTTGGAATTGTGGAGCGCGGCTTAGCTGATCTCCACTTCCCTAGCTTCTAGCTCGTTTATAGTTGTAGATAGTTTTTATAGAGTAGTTGTTATTAGTTTCTAGTTGTAGTTAATAGTTGTTATTGTTGTTAGTGTAAATAGTAATTGGGGGTAAGGGGCTTCTCCCCTTCCCTCCCTCCCGGTACCTGGGCTCATGCCTAGGTCTCCGGGTTTCAGACCATGCTCGGCCTGCCTTAAGCCAATGCCTACGGGAGACCCCCATGACTCCTGTTTGAAGTGCCTGGGGGAATCCCATAAATCAGATAAGTGCCCCATTTGTAAGGTATTCAAGCCTCAGACTAAAAAGGAGCGGGACTTTTGCTTGAAGCAGCTCCTTATGGAAGCGGCACTTAGCCCGATGTCCTCGGCTCCACGTCGAGACCCGGCGCCGACCCCGTCGGTCCGAAGCACACCTCCGGCACCGGAAGCAACAGTTTCACGGCCCGGCACCGGCAAAGACTCCCAGCACCGGACGTCTCCGGCACCTCTACCAGCACGGCATCGCTCACTGTCTCCGGGACCCAAGAAGCAGCACAAACAACCTGCTGCTCCTTTGCAGTTGCCGGCACTGCCTGTGCCTCCCTCGGAGCCGCGTCCCGTGCTGGACTGCCCCGCGAAGGCTCCAACTCCGGCACCGTTGATTCCGGTGCCACAAGCGCCGTTGAGTCCGGTGCATGTAAGCTCCCCGGTGCGTACCGCAGTCGAGGTCGGCCTGCCTTCCATCCCGGAGACTTTCTCCATGGCACGCGACCTGATTGCGCTCACCGAGCCGAGACGTCGCAACCTTTGGTACCACCGGTACGGGCTGTTCCCTCGAAAGGAAAGCCCTCCACGATGTGCCCTCCGTCGCAGAGCGAGACGGGACGGCACCAATCCCGGTCCCAATCCCGGTCCCGATCCAGATGCTGGTCTCGTCCATGGCACCGCTCGCAGTCCCGGCACCGATCACCATCTTGGTGCCGGTCGCACTCATGGCGCCGCTCCACCTCACGAAGATCTTCCCGGTACGGTCGGTACCGGTCCAGCTCCCGGCACCAATCCCGGCGCCGGTCTACTCGGAGTCAATCCCAGCACCGTTCCTCCCATAGATCTTCGTTGAGGTCCAGATCTGTCTCCCGGCACCGATATGACCGCCAGTCCCGATCCAGGTCGCGGTACCGCTCGAGACCATGGCGCCGATCTCTATCTCCATGGCGCGGGGCAACAACGCAAGACAGGGCGACCCAGCATGCGCGATCGGCTCCACCTTGGCCGTCCCGTCCCAACTTGAGGTCATCCCAGGCAGAAAGTGGCTACCATGTCCAGGACCAAGATGCGGACGGTGCTAGCCAATGGCACGACGAGGGGCAGGATCCTGGTCAGGGACCTCCGCAATGGTCCTTTTGGACCTCTTGGGCATACCATTAGGCCCAAGATGTCCCCTCGGGGGCTTCTCGCTCTGCCCACTCGGAACCCCGGGTTCCGGAGGCCACTGTGAGTCATCCTCCCCCGGGGGGTTCGGAGGCAACGGCCCTGCCCTCAGCTCAGGCCCATGCCCCTAGCATGGTGGACTGAGGGCAGCCGGACCCTCCCCAGGACCCGTTAGTCCCTGGAGTATCCTTCTCGTCTTCACCTGACAAGGCAGTGGCGGGTATGTCCTCCTCTGGCCCCCCACCTATAGACCTCCGTGCACACCAAGAGTTGCTTCGCAAGGTGGCACAAAACATAAGTCTCCAGGTGGAGGAGGTGGTGGAGGTCGAGGATCCAGTAGTGGACATTTTATCTGCCAATACCCCAACACGTATAGCCTTGCCGTTTATTCGGACCATCCAGGCTAATGCCAATACGATCTGGCAATCTCCAGCCTCTATTCCTCCCAGTGCCAAGGGGTGGAGAGGAAGTACTTGGTCCCCTCCAAAGACTACGAATACTTGTATATTCACCCCCAAACGTGCTCCCTCGTTGTACAGTCCGTTAATGAGAGGGAAAGACACGGCCAACAAGCTCCTGCTCCTAAATCCAAGGACGCTAGACGCCTGGATTTATTCGGGCACAAGATTTATTCTACTGGCGGCCTACAAATCAGAGTGGCTAACCAGCAGGCCCTCTTGAGTCGCTACAATTATAATACCTGAAACTCGATGGGAAAGTTCAAAGAGCTTATCCCTCAGGAGTCCAGGGAGGAGTTCAGGGCCCTACTAGAGGAGGGCAAGAAAGTAGCCAGGACATCTTTGCAGGCCTCAACAGATGCAACAGACTCGGCGGCTAGGACTCTAGCCTCGGGCGTAGCTATGTGCCGCATTTCATGGCTGCAGGTCTCTGGTTTCCCACCGGAACTCCAGCAGACTATTCAGGACCTGCCCTTTGATGGCCATGGTCTGTTTTCAGACAAGACTGACTCCAGACTCTAGAGACTGAAGGATAACCGGGCCATCATGCGTTCATTGGGCATGCATACCCCGGTGATGCAACATAGGCCCTTCCGACCCCAACCACAGCGCACCTACCCTAATCCCCAGCCGAGACAGGACTTCTCTAGAAGACGCAGCCAGGGTGGTAGGAAGAGACAGGCCAGAACCAGGGCCCCCCCAAACCTTCGGCGGGGTCCAAACAAAACTTGAAGGTGCGCCCGAGGGCAGAACACCAGTCTCCTTCCAGGATCCTTCCCCACCTTTCACCAACTGCCTCTCCTATTTCCTCCCTGCGTGGTCCCGCATAACGTCAGACTGCTGGGTCCTATGCACGGTGGAAAGTGGATACCGCCTTCAATTTGTTTTGTCCCTCCCCGTCCCTCTTCAGGGACCCCTCTCACAAGTACTCCTCCTACAGGAGGTGCAAACGCTCCTAACTATCGGAGCTATAGAGGAGGTTCAAGGGAACTGAGGGGCAGGGGGTTTTACTCCCGTTACTTCCTAATCCCAAAGGCAAAGGGGGGGCTACAGCCCATTCTGGACCTGCGCGGACTCAACAAATTCATGGTAAGGTTGAAGTTTCGCATGGTTTCCCTGGGGACCATTACTCCTTCCCTGGATCCTGGAGACTGGTACGCCGCCCTTGACATGAAGGATGCTTACTTCCACATAGTGATTTACCCGCCGCACAGGCGTTTCCTTCGCTTTGTGGTCAACCAACAGCACTTCCAATTTACCATCCTTCCCTTCGGCCTATCCACGACACCAAGGATCTTTACAAAGTGTATGGCCATCGTAGTTGCCTCACTCCTTTGACATCAGATCCAAGTGTTTCCGTACCTCGACGCCTGGCTCATTTGGGGTCGCTCCAAGGTCCAGGTGCAATCTCATGTTCAGTTCACCATGAGTTTGTTCAGACAGCTGGGCCTGCTGCTCAATGTCGAAAAGTCCACTTTGGAACCGATCCAAAGAATAGACTTCATCGGAGCAGTCCTAGATTCAAAACTCGCCCGTGCGTGCCTACTGCATATCCGCTTCCAGTCCATGGTGAGCATTATCCATGGCCTCCAAAGCTTCCCGACCTCGACAGCATGCACGTGCCTTGGTCTCCTGGGACACATGGCGTCTTGCACCTTCGTGTCCAGACATGCCAGACTGTGCCTCCGTCCACTTCAGGCCTGGCTCTCAACCGTATACCGCCCAGGCCGGGACAATATGGGACACAGTGGTCACAGTACCAACGGAAGTCTTAACCTCCCTGGTCTGGTGGCTGAACCCCAACTCGGTATGCGAAGGGGTGCCATTCCATGCCCCGCAGCCGTCCCTGGTCCTAACCCCGGACACATCGTCTTTGGGTTGGGGTGCTCACCTCGCGGACCTTCGCACACAGGGTCTTTGGTCCACACAAGAGATATCCCTGCACATCAACGTACGGGAACTGAGAGCGATACGCCTGGTGTGCCAGGTGTTCCGCAAGCACCTTCAGGGTCGTTGTGTTGCAGTTTTCACAGACAACACAACGGCCATGTTTTATATCAACAAACAAGGGGGAGCGCAATCATCCCCCCTCTGTCAGGAAGCCATTTGCCTGTGGGAATTTTGCATAGCCTACTCGAGCAACCTGGTGGCGTTGTTTCTCCCAGGAGTCCAGAACACCTTGGCAGATCGCCTCAGCAGGTCCTTTCTGGCTCACGAGTGGTTGATTTGCCCGGACGTTATCCATTCTGTTTTCTGGAAGTGGGGGTTTCTCCAGATAGACCTTTTTGCCTCTCATGAGAATCAGAAGTGCCAGGTGTTCTGCTCTCTCCAGGAGCGCTCCCTGGGCTCCCTGTTGGATGCCTTCCTGATACCATGGAAAGACCGCCTGTACTACGCCTTTCCTCCATTCCCATTAGTCCACAAGGTCCTTCTCAAGTTACGCAGAGACAAGGCTCGCTTAATCTTGATCGCCCCAGCGTGGCCCAGGCAACATTGGTACACCACTCTCCTCAATCTGTCGGTGACCACCCCAATCCCACTTCCGTTGTGGCTGGACCTGATCACTCAGGAACACGGTTGTCTCTGTCATCTGGACCTGCAATCCCTCCACCTCACAGCATGGATGCTGCATGGCTAACTCAATTTGAGCTACGTTGCTCCCGCTCGGTGCAGTAGGTATTTTTGGGTAGCAGAAAGCCCTCTACTAGGTCCATGTATTTGGCCAAGTGGAAGCGTTTCTCCTGCTGGTGTGCTCTAAGCAATACTGCCCCTCTGGAGGCGCCAGTACCTACCATCTTAGACTATCTCTTGTCCTTGAAACAGCAGGGCCTAGCAGTTTCATCCATCAGAGTACACCTAGCAGCGATTTTGGCCTTCCATCCGGGCGAAAATGGGCGCTCGGTCTTCTCCAATCCCATGGTCAGCAGGTTCCTCAAGAGATTGGAATGTCTGTACCCGCAAATTCGGCATCTGGCCCCTACGTGGGACCTCAACCTGGTCCTATCCAGACTCATGGGTGCCCTGTTCGAGCCGATGGCCACTTGCTCGCTCCTATACCTTTCCTGGAAAACAGCTTTCCTTGTTGCTATCATCTCGGCGAGACGTGTGTTGGAGCTTAGAGCCCTTACGTCGGACCCATCGTATATGGTGTTTCATAAGGACAAAGTACAGCTGCAACCCTGCCTTCCTTCCTAAGGTGGTGTCTGCCTTCCATGTCAACCAAGACATCTTCCTTCCGGTCTTCTATCCGAAGCCGCATGCTTCTCGACGAGAACAACAGCTGCACTCCCTAGACGTTCGCAGGGCCGTCGCCTTTTACATCGAACAAACGAAACCTTTTAGGAGGATGACCCAGCTGTTCGTAGCTTTGGCAGACTGGATGAAGGGCCTCCCGGTCTCCGCCCAGCGCATCTCGTCCTGGATCACATCTTGCATCCGTGCATGACTTGGCTGGCGTGCCAACTTCGCACCTTACTGCCCACTCCACTCGGGCTCAAGCTTCCTTCTCCGCCTTCCTGGCTCATGTACCCATACAGGAGATATGTAGGGCAGCGACTTGGTCATCGGTGCATACCTTCGCCGCCCACTATGCGATAGTTCAGCAGTCCAGGGGTGATGCTGCATTTGGTTCAGCGGTCCTTCACTCCGCGACATCTCACTCCGAACCCACCGCCTAGATAAGGCTTGGGAGTCACCTAATTGGAATTGATATGAGCAAGCACTCGAAGAAGAAAAGACGGTTACTCACCTTTGTAACTGTTGTTCTTCGAGATGTGTTGCTCATATCCATTCCAAACCTGCCCTCCTTCCCCTCTGTCAGAGTAGCCGGCAAGAAGGAACTGAGGGGCTGCTGGGTCGGCCAGGGCATATATCCGGCGCCATAAGGGCGCCACTCCAGGGGGCGCCTCAGTCGACCCACCGAGTGTTGCTAGGGTAAAAATCTTCCGACGATTGTGCACGCAGCACGCGCACACCTAATTGGAATGGATATGAGCAACACATCTCGAAGAACAACAGTTACAAAGGTGAGTAACCGTCTTTTATGGTTACTGGAGTGGCCATGAGAAGGGGCTCATGGCTCCAGGTTTCTGGCCTCCCCTATGAGGTACAGCAAACCATTCAAGACCTGCCCTTTGAGGGTGAGACTCTTCTCAGAAAAGATGGACAAAAGGCTGAACAGCCTTAAAGATTCCAGAGTCACCCTCAGGTCCCTGGGCCTATATACAGTAACTCCTTGTTTAACGCTGTAGTTATGTTCCTGAAAAATGCTACTTTAAGCGAAACGATGTTAAGCGAATCCAATTGCCCCATTAGAATTAATGTAAATGGGGGGGTTAGATTCCAGGAAAAAAAATTTCGCCAGACAAAAGACAATATTTTATTTATTTAAATAAAATATAGTCTTTTGTCTGGCGAAAAAAATTTCCCTGGAACCTAACCCCCCCATTTACATTAATATATATAATATATGTATATATACACTATAAGTTTTAAACAAACAATTTAATTCTGTACACAGCAAAGATGATTGTGAAGCTTGGTTGAAGTGGTGAAGTCAGAGGGTGGAAGAGTGTGGGATATTTCCCAGGGAATGCCTTACTGCTAAATGATGAACTAGCACTCGGATGAGCTTTCAAGAGTTAATACATTGTTGTTAATGTAGCCTCACACTCTAAAAGGCAGCACGAATGGAGGGAGGGGAGACAGCATGGCAGAGAGAGACAGACACACACACTGTGTGTGTGAGAGAGAGAGACGAGCATTGCCCCTTTAAGTACGCTGACCCCACTCTAAGTACACTGCCTTTTTAAGTAGATCAGCAAGTTGAGCTGCCAGTAAACTGCTGCCAGCAAGCTCCCTCGGTCCTGAGCCCTGTTGTGTCCCCCCCTTCTCTGTGGAGATAAGGTACAGGTGCAGGGGGAGGGGGACACCCTGACATTAGCACCCCGCAGCTCCACCACCCCGCACAGCAAGCAGGAGGGTCCCAGGAGCAGCTCCAAGGCAGAGGGCAGGAGCAGGCAGTGGGGGGAGGGACAGCTGAACTGCCTGGCAACTGATAGCCTGCTGGGCAGCTGCCGCACAGGAAACTTAGGGGAGCTGATAGGGGGGCTGCCGGTCCACCCAGGTTCCAAGCCCCCACCAGCTAGCTCCAACGGACTGCTCTTTCTGCAAGAGTGGACAAAGCAGGTGGCTGCCAAACAACGTTATAAGGGAGCATTGCGCAACTTTAAACGAGCATGTTCTCTAATTGATCAGCAACGTAACAACGAAACAACGTTAACCGAGACGACTTTAAGTGAGGAGTTACTGTACTCCTTCAACGCAGCGGAGACACTTCCGCCCACAGCCCCAGCAGCTGTTCGGTCAGCAGAACTGTCAAGACAGTCCAGAAGGAGGAATTGGAATGGCAGGAGAAGGCCACACCAACCCTCTGGCCAGGGCTCGGAACAACCCAAGCCGCCTTCAGGGCCCAAGCCGGCCTTTTGAACGCATGGTCAAGGATGGTGTACCACACCTGACAGTGGATCCACCCTGCCTTACCTTCTCATCCTGACTATCCTCTTTCTTCCGTGCATGGTCCCGTATCACCTCGGACCGATGGGTGCTCCGCATGGTAGAGAGGGGTACTCCATCCAATTCTGTGCCTTCCCATCCTTCCACACTCCTTCCCCATCCCTCTTCAGGGACGCTTCTCACAAGCAGCTCCTTATCCAGGAGGTGCAGTCGCTCCTATCTTTAGTGGAAGAGATTCCTCAGAAGCACGGGGGCGAGGGCTTCTATTCCCGGTATTTCCTAATACCGAAAGCCAAAGGGGGCCTTAGGCCCATCCTTGACCGACGAGAACTCAACAAGTTTGTGAAGAAACTCAAGTTCCGTATGGTCTCTCTGGCCTCCATCATTCCCTCATTGGATCCAGCAGACTGATATGCCGCCCTCGACTTAAAGGACGCGTACTTTCATATCGTGATCACCCAGCCCCACAGGAAGTACCTCAGGTTTGTGGTGAACAACACCCACTCCCAATTTACAGTTCTCCCGTTTGGCCTGTCAGCAGCACCTTGTGTTTTCACCAAATGCATGGCAGTTGTCACTGCGTTTCTGTGCAGGCACTGAGTACAGGTGTTTCCGTACCTCGATGACTGGCTGATCAAGGGCCGCTCCAAGACCCAAGTGGAAGGTCAGATCAGATTCATCAGAGCCACCTTCGTCAACCTGGGTCTCCGTCTAAACGAAGCAAAATCGACTCTGTCCCTAGTCCAGAGGTTAGAATTTATAGGGGCAATATTGGACTTGACCCAGGCCAGGGCATACCTGCCGCAAGCGAGGTTTCAGGCCCTGACCAATATCATTCAAGGCCTCAGACAGTTTCCCACCACCACAGCAAGAAACTGCCTGAAGCTTCTTGGACACATGGCTGCCTGTACCGACATGGTGCAGCATGCCAGACTCAGGCTTCGACCTCTTCAGTCGTGGCTTGCATTAGTGTACCACCCGGCCAGGGACTGCTCCCCCCCCCACCCCCCGGTCCTCGACTCCCTCCTATGGTGGCTTGACCCTCAGGAGGTGTGCTCAGGCATCCCCTTCGCCAGTCTGCAGCTGTCTCTGTTGCTAGTGATGGACGCATCAGACTTGGGCTGGGGAGCACATCTAGGAGACTGCAGGACTCAACGTCTCTGGTTTCAGACAGATCTGGCTCTCCACATCAATGTCAGAGAGCTGAGAGTGGTGTGCCTGACGTGCCAGACCTTCCGAGCACACTTAACGGGACAATGTGTATCAGTCATGACGGACAAAACCACAGCAATGTTCTATATCAACAAACAGGGGGTGCACGCTCCTCTCCCCTCTGCCAAGAAGCCCTCATGCTCTGGGACTTCTGTGTAGAACATTTAATACACCTGCAGGCGTCGTACCTCCCCGGGGTACAGAATGAGCTGGCGGACCACCTCAGCAGGTTGTTTCATGGCCACGAGTGGTCTCTTCACCCGGCTGTCGCAATTTCAATCTTCCAGAGATGGGGATTTCCCCAGATAGACTTATTCGCCACGTGATACAATGAAATGCCAGCAGTTCTGCTCCTTCCAAAATCACAGCCCGGGCTCCAGCGCGGACGCATTCCTCCTCCATTGGGGATGTTGTCTCCTATACGCCTTTCTGCCAATACCGCTTGTTCACAAGGTACTCCTCAAGATCCGGAGGGAACGAGCTCAGGTCATATTGATACCACCAGCTTGGCCCCATCAGCACTTGTACACATCTCTCCTAGACATGTCCATGGAAGCCCCGATGACCCTGCCGCTCTTCCTGGACCTTCTAACACAAGATCACGGTCATCTTCAACATCCGAACCTTGAGTCACTTCACCTCACAGTGTGGAAGCTCCATGGTTGAACCCAATGGAGCTTTCCTGTTCAGATCAGGTTAGACAGGTCATCCTTGGCAGCAGAAAACCCTCTATGAGAGACACGTACCTTGCCAAGCAGGTGAGATTTTCAATCTGGTCGGCGCAGCATCATTTGTGCCCAACACTAGCTTCAGTGCCGCTTATTCTGGACTACCACCTACATCTGAAGCAGCAGGGGCTTTCGTTATCGTCAATAAGGGTGCACTTAGCTGCCATTTCGGCCTTTCACCCGGGCAAGGAGGGCCTCTCTGTGTTTGCTAACCTGACGGTCAGCCTGTTCTTAAAAGGGCTCGACAGGCTATACCCTAACATCCGTTAGCCTGTCCCGGTCTGGGACCTCAACCTGGTCCTGTCTAGACTCACGGGACCCCCCTTTGAGCCCTTGGCGACGTGCTCCCTGCTCTACCTCTCTTACAAGGTGGCGATCCTGGTGGCGATAACCTCGGCCAGGAGGGTGTCTGAACTCAAGGCTCTAACCTCAGAGCCCCCTTATACTGTGTTCTATAAGGATACGGTGCTGCTCAGATCTCCTCTTGCTTTCCTCCCGAAGGTGGTATCACAGTTTCACATTACCCTAAGCCACATTCTAGCAGCAGGGAGCAGAGACTCCACTCACTAGATGTCTGCAGGGCGCTAGCGTTCTACATTGAGAGAACGAAGCAGAAAATCGGTCCAGCTGTTCGTGGCGGTGGCAGACAGAATGGAAAGGCCTACCCATGTCATCACAACGCATTTCGTCATGGATTACAGCCTGCATCCGCGAGTGCTACAACCTGGCGGGGGTTCCCCCACCCCCAATCATTGCGCACTCCACCATCAACAGCATTCCTGGCTCAGGTTCCCACTCAGGAAATCTGCAGGGTGGCGACGTGGTCCCCCATCCACACTTTTACCACGCGCAGTATGATTACGCAGCAGGCCAGAGACGATGCGGCCTTCGGACGAGCAGTGCTCCAATCAGTGGACGACTCCGACCCCGCCTCCTGAACTTGGGCTTGTGAGTCACCTGATTGGAATTGACATGAACAAGCACTCGAGAGTGAGTTGTGGAAAAAATGATTACTCATCTTCTCGTAACTGTTGTTCTTCGAGATGTGTTGTTCATGTCCATTCCAATACCCACCCTTCTACCCCTCTGTCGGAGCAGCGGCAAGAAGGAGCTGAGGGGGTGGAGGGTCGGCAGGACCCTATATTGGATGCCATGAAGGCGCAACTCCAGGGGGCACCCAGGCTGACCCTACGGTTGCTGCTAGGGGAAAAATCTTCTGCCTGGCGTGCCTGCGGCGCGCACACACCTGATTGGAACAGACGTGAACAACACATCTCAAAGAACAACAGTTACGAGAAGGTGAGTAACCGTTTCTTTCCACCACTCACTCTTGTGTCTAGTTAAATCTTTATTCTTTCTTAAATAAACCTTCTTTTGTTATAAGTGCTCACAAGTGCTATATGGTTTACAGGAGTATGGTTTAAGGTAAAACTGGCAAACAGGGGCACACTGTACCTTTGGGTGCAGAGGCTCTGGAAATTCTGTGAGTAGCCTGTGTCAGGGGCTGGATATGAGAGGGAACAATTCAAAGCATATTTGCATATTGAGATTTCTCTCTGCCTGATTCAGAGGAGGGATTTGAATCCACATCTCCTACCTTTCAGATGAGTGTATTAATCACCAGGTCATTCTCTCTCTCTCTCTCTCTCTCTCTTTGACCCAATGAATATTTAAGTATTTATGCAAAGTGGAACAGCAACAACTGGAGCAGTTGAGTGATCCAGCCACCAGGCTATAGGCTATGCTGCTCTCACCTGGGAGGGAGGAGAGCTGAGTTCAAGTCTCTGCCCTAAAGAATATTTAAGTATTTATACAAAGTGGACAAGCGTCAGCAGGCATGAGTGAGACCAGAATAGCCTTTAGTCTGATTGTCGGGATGCTCACCTGGAAGGCAGGGAGAGTTGAATTTAAGTTCCTGTTGCAGAGTGGGGATTCAAATGTGGGTCTGAGTCCAAGATCCTATGCGAATGCTCTAACACTGTACTAACATTTATAAGGGATGGACAGACAGACACACACTTCCAATTTGCTGACAAATTCTGAAATTTTTTGAAGATGAGCCGAATATTCTATTTTTTTTTATTGCTAGCTGAACCAAAAAATCAGTTGTTTGCCCTGGTCTATTTATAACTCATTTTAGCTAGGAGACTGGATATCTTAGATGACTGCTAATGGGACTTTCTAGATTGTAGATCACTGATTCAAATTTGGGCTGCATCAATAGTGATGAAAAGTTGTTACCCTCTGATGGCTGTTTAGTGGCCTGCTTAAATGAATTAATATTGGTGGTTCTCAGTCCAATTTCTTGTCCCCACATGACAAAAGCCATGATCAAAATTGGTACTGATCGGTCCCCTTGTCGGTAGGCTCAACACATCGGCCAAGAGTTCCACAAGGACTGAACTTTCCTTTCACCCTTAAATATTGTTCTTCCAGGGCAGGGTTGAAGCACACTTCCTGGGCAGCTTGCACTTTTGCTGCCTTGATTACTTGAGTCTGTCACCTTTTATAAGGAACAAATTCACTCAGAAATTAAAAACAAAATTCACCTCAACCCTGTGCATCTTTCTGTCTGTCTGTTTCTCTCTCTCTCTCTCTGCTGCAGCCTCCACAGTTTAAACTGGACCCACGACTGGCCCGTTTGTTGGGAATACACACACAGACCCGATCAGCAATTATCCAGGCCCTCTGGCAGTACATCAAAACAAACAAACTGCAAGACTCCCATGATAAGGAATACATCAACTGTGACAAATACTTCCAGCAGGTAACTCCCTATTGGTAGCAAGATCTCTTCAGAGCTTGGGACTAGCACCTGGCTGTTTCTTGAATGGGCAGGAGGTACTGAATAAAAGTTTCCTTTTATAATTCTCTGAATTTCTTCAGTTCCACATGGCTGTCAGCAGGCATTACCACCAATGAGACAAACACTCTTCACATATCTTTATTTTGCAGTGTAGACAAAGCCCCCAGAGACACATACCCACGTAGTTCTTCCTTCTACTTCGCAGTGCTGGAAGGAATTTGTCTTGCTTTTCTGTATTCTGTATTAATTGTTTTGCACAGCTCTGACTTATGAATTAAAGTTTTCCTAATTACCATTTTATACCAGTCTTACAATATAACCTGCTAATTCTGAATGGTTGATTATAGGAACAAAGTGAGTGAGGTAATATTTTTTATTGGTCCAACTTCTGTTGGTGAAAGAGACAAGTGTTCGATCTACACAGCTCTTCTTCAGGTTGGTTATACACAGACTCTGTCAGGAGCGGAAGGACATGCCATATGTCTCTTGAAAGGCATTTTTTTTCTACATTTGCAGTAACTTGTAAGATTTCACTTGTGATCTCTATGTAATGACTTGAACAGTTATCTCCTCAAGACCCATTTCTGCTATGACACCCACCTGAAATTAATCAACCAAGCCATCCATTAAAAAGAATCCTCACCCTCTTCTCTCCATCACACCATGCAGTACCTTCATTGAGTAATGTTGATTTATGGGTGTTAACTCCAATTCCCCTTGCCCTCCTTGTTTTTCTAACTTAGTTTGTAAGCACCTCAGGGGAGGATCATTTCATCTTTCAGTTATGGGAGAAATAAATTTTAATAGGCACATGGTAATTAAAGGTTTATTCTTAGCTTCCTTTCTAACTCTCCATTTTGAGTTGCTCATCATTCTTTTTCCAGTTGAAGTGACTCAACCCAAAGAGGACTTTTTGTTTTTTGAAAGTCTGAACAAAATTGTTTCAGCTATTATTTAAAATTATTTGAACATGAAAGGCACATTTGTCTTTGTCCCACTATATCCCAATCAGAATTGTAATATTTCTGTAACCCCAAAACTTACCGTATATACTCGTTCATAAGCCGAATTTTTTTAGTAAAAAAGGGAAACACCAGAGAAGGGGGTCGGCTTATGAATGGGTATAGAGAGGGAGAGGTGGGACAGCCCCTTCCCCCAACAGAGGAAGCAAGGAGAGGCAGCACAGCCAGAAGGGAAGAGGCGAGGCCAGAGTCTCTCCGCTTCTGGCCATGCTGCTCTCCCCCCAGCCTCCGAAGCAGCTGCAGCTCCAGGGCTGGCAGGCTGCAGCCATGCCGCTCTGCCCTGCCCCCCAGAGCAGGCTGTGGCCACGCCGCCAGAGCACACTGCAGCCGTGCCACCCGGCCCAGCCCGCTGAAACATGCTGCGGCCGCGCCGCCCGGTCTGGCCTGCCGGAGCAGGCTGCGGCCGCGCTGCCCAGCTTGCCGGAGCAGCTCCATCCAGGTCAGAGACATCCTTCCCTGGCCCGCCCCAGATAAGGTGGGAAGGGATGAGATGGGGAGAGTGTGGGGGTCCCGGGCTAGGAGTGGGGTCATGAGGGGAATGGTCACAGGGGTTACTCCCTTGACTCCCAGCTTCTCCCCCCCAAAAATTTCCCCACCAGTTGCTGTCCGGGCCAGTCAGGGTAAGCAGCTGGCGCGCCGGGACACTTTGTTTACTGAGGTTTACCTCCGTGCCTGCGGACGCTCAATGGCCCGGGAACCAAAGTTTGCTGACCCCTGAATTATAGGGTCGGCTTATGTCAAGGTTCCTTTCCCACTCTGAGCTCTAGGGTACAGATGTGGGGACCTGCATGAGAACCTCTAAGCTTAACTATCAGCTTAGATCTGGTTTTGCTGCCACCACCCAAATTATTTATGAGTCATTTGGGAAACTCTGTCTACCCCCCCCCGCCCCCCCCCCCCGCAGAATATCTCCCTCCCAAGTACTATAACCCTTCCCTGGGTAGCCTTGAGAGACTTCTCCACCAATTTCCTGGTGAACACCGATCCAAACCCTTGGATCTTAAAACAAGGAAAAATCAATCAGGTTCTTAAAAAGAAGGCTTTTAATTAAAGAAAGAAAGGTAAAAATCATCTCTGTAAAATCAGGATGGAAAATAACTTTACAGGGTAATCAGATTCAAAGAGCCCAGAGGAAACCCCTTTAGCCTTAGGTTCAAAGTTACAGCAAACAGAGGTAAACCCTCTAGCAAAAGGAACATTTACAAGTTGAGAAAACAAAGATAAACCTAACACACCTTGCCTGGCTGTTACTTACAAGTTTGAAATATGAGAGACTTGTTCAGAAAGATTTGGAGAGCATGGATTGATGTCTGGTCCCTCTTAGTCCCAAGAGCGAACAACCCCTGAAACAAAGAGCACAAACAAAAGCCTTCCCCCTCCCCAAGATTTGAAAGTATCTTGTTCCCTTATTGGTCCTTTGGGTCAGGTGTCAGCCAGGTTACCTGAGCTTCTTAACCCTTTACAGGTAAAAGGATTTTGGTGTCTCTGGCCAGGAGGGATTTTATAGTATTGTACACAGGAGGGTTGTTACCCTTCCCTTTATAGTTATGACAGCTTATGAATGGGTTATAAAAATTTTCCATTTTTACTTATCCGTCTTGGGGGGGTCGGCTTATAAACAAACTGGCTTATGATCGAGTATATACGGTAAATGTTTAGACACTTTGAACTTACCCTTTTTCAGAGATATTGGGTAAAATTTCCAATAGCACTTAAGTCCCATTTTTAAAAGTGACTTGAGTACTTGAAGCCTGAATCCCACTGAAACTCAGTGGGTCTTCCTCCTAAGTACCTAGGTCACTTTTGAAAATTTTACCTTACTTTGATCTAAGGCTAAAGATAAATTTCTTAATGTGGTTCTGTATTTTTAAAGATCTGAGGACATAATTTTCATTTACACTATGGCCTCTTTGCACCACTCTTAAAGTATAAAGGGACCTTAAAGTGAGTAATTACATTTACTTGTAAATTTACATTTGTGCCCCCTTGAAGACCCCTTTATATTGCCAGAGCAGTGTTTAGTGGCCTTGGGGTAAATGAGATGCAGGCCCATGAGCCTGCACATTTGGGAGCTGGTTGCATGCAAAGTAATGTTTTTCATCTGGCTTTCTGAGGCATTGTTTAAGAGAGCAGCAGTAGCATGTTCAGTGAACAGACATTGTTAAGGAAAAAACTTAACCCATCAGTGCCCTTAATTTATCCAGGTTCTTGTATTGGCACCCATCATCATAGTATGTGAGTGAGAGTAAGAATAACAACATTGATCTATCTCAGTCTCCCTCCCTCCTTTTCTTGCTAGCAACAAGGGGATTTAGGGTTTGTTTTGAACTATGGTAACATAGAAGTGTTGGTTTGAGGAAGGTGTTATTGCAGGAAAGCAGCATGAATGAAGAGGTGGGATTGGCAGCCATTCTTATTTCATATGGCAGTGAGTTCCATAGTTTTGGACGGTTCCTGGGATGGTTCTGTCTCTTACAGTCATGAGTCTTCCCCTAATCATCTGCGGTTCCATAGTCTTGTTGAAAGGTAGCGGTGGTGTGAATTTGGGGTCATGGCGAAAGAGCGGTGTCTCAGGGAGCAAGGGCCAGTCCCATGTACAGCTTTGAATATCAAGGTAGACACCTGGAATTGGACTCTGTTCAGTGAGGAGTCAGAGCAGAGGAAAGTGCTGTTGGGGGTGCTCCGCGCTGCTGAGAGTGTCACTGAGCAGCTGGGCTGCTGCATTCTAAAACCATAGGGCTTCATTCCTAGACATAGAGAATTACAGTAGTTAAGCCTAGAAGTTACCAAAGGGTGGATCACAATCTGATGGGATAGGGCAAATCATTTGGCCAGCTGCAGATGGAAGCTGATGTTTTTTGCCACTATGGCTATTTGGGTATCTAGGTGCCATGCAGAGTCTGAGAGGATCCCAAGGCTACAGACCAGATTAACAATCCAGGGGAAGATACTTTTAGTGTGTGGGGTTGTTATAAAGGAGGAAAGTTCCTCAAAGCCCTTAATGTAAAAGTTCAGTTTGCTGAATAGCCACTGATTATTACAACTTCTAGAAGAGTTCAGTGAATGGGGAGAAATGGTCCCTGCTCCAAAGGGCACACAAGGTAGTTAAAAACAAGATTGAACAAGTGATGTGACAAACGATAGAAGAGAGGATGTGATGGAATCAGGTTGTTTGCAATGTGGCAACATGAATAAGTAGAATATTCCAAACCATATTCATTACTTTTTAAAGATCCTCTACTTTTTTCTGTTCTTAAGTGGCCTCTGTCTGTTTTTTAAAGTTCTTAAACCTCTTGCTGTTTCTGGTTATTATAATATATAATAATGGATGGAAATGTTAATACACCCCCCTCCATGGGCATGTTGGGCAGCAGCTGAATATAGGGGCCCTTGTGGTTCCACTTTGTGAGGTGGAGGAAGGCAGAATTCAAGGAGCTGTGAACTATGGCAGATTAAATTCAATGTAGATAAATGCAAAGTAATACATATTGGAAAAAATAACCCCAGCTATACGTACAAAATGGTGGGGTCTAAATTAGCTCTCTCTCAAGAAAGAGATCTTGACAGCATCATGGATAGTTCTCTGAAAACAATGTGAAGCAGCAGTCAAAAAATCTAACCAAATGTTAGAAACCATTAGGAAACAGATAATAAAACAGAAAATATCATAATGCCACTATATAAATTCATGGTACACCCACAAGTTGAATACTGTGTGCAGTTCTGGATACCCCAACTCCAGAATGATATATTATAATTGGAAAAGGTGCTGAGAAACAATTAGGGGTATGGGAGCTGCAGGAAACGGTGCAGGCTGGGCCACCGCTTCCCGCAGCTCTCATTGGCCGGGATTGGCGAACTGCAGCCACTGGGCGCTGCGAGCGGCCATACCTGTGGAAGCTCAGGTAAACAAAGTGTCTTGCGGCCCGCCAGGGGCTTACCCTGAACAAGCCGCGAACCAAGTTTGGGAACCAATGGACTATATTGACATAGATTCGAAGGCCAGAAGGGACCCCTCTGATCATTTAGTCTGACCTGCTACATAAGAATAAGAACGTAAGAATGCCCATACTGGGTCAGACCAATTGTCAGTCTAGGCCACTATTCCGTCTTCTGATAGTGGCCAATGTCAGGTGTTTCAAAGAGAGTGAAAAGAAAAGGGCAATTATCAAGTGATCCATCCCTTGTTGTCCAGTCAGAGGTTTAGGGTACCATGAGCATGGAATTGCATCCCTGATCATCTTGACTAATTGCCATTAATGGACCTATCCTCCATGAACTAATCTAATTCTTTTTTGAACCCCATTGCATAACACAGGCCATAGAATTTACCCTAAATAATTCCTATTTGAACTATAGGAGGTCTTTTAGAAAAACATCTAATCTTTGATTTAAAAATTGCCAGTGATGGAGAATCTACCACAACCTTGGGTAGATTGTTCCAGTGATTAATTACCCTCACTGTTAAAAATGTACACCTTATTTCCAGTCTGAATTTGTCTAGTTTCAAGTTGCAGCTATTGGGTCTTGTTATATCTTTGCTTGATTAATCAGCCCATTATCAAATATTTGTTCCATATGTAGGTAATTATAGACTGTGATCTAGTCACACCTTGACCTTCTAACATTATAATGAGCTGTTTGCTCCAGCTGCTAGACTAAAGCAGGGATGCTGCCCACCCCATCAGCATCCAGCCAGACTGGTAAGTGACTTCGGAATTTATGAGGAAAGCAGTATTACTATAAAGAGTGCCCAGGGGGGCAGAGCTAGAGATAAGTTTTCAGAATTACCTGACTTTTGAGCCCTTGATTTCTCACCTTCCTGTTCAATTGCAAGGTAGTTTTTTTCCCCAGGGATATTAACAAACCTTTCACCTTGTTTAGATCTTCGACTGTCCACGGCTAAAATTTTCCGAAATTCCTCAGAGACTCACTAATCTGCTGCTGCCTCCAGACCCCATAGTTATAAACCACATCATCAGGTAAGTGTGCCAGCCAGCCCAGCACTTCCTGGATTTCCCACCGCAAAGGAATTATGAACCATTTCCCTCTTTGCCCCACAGATGATCTTGCTAACCAGTCCTCCATTTTCTGTCAAACCCTGATAGATTATTTTTATCTGGGATACTTCCACAGACCCCATTATTCTAGTATCTGGGTGCTTCATGAACTTTCATGTATTTATCCTCACAACCCCCTCCCTTCCCTTAGGAAATGTTGTTCCCCATATTACAGATGGGAAGTTGAAGTACAGAAAGACTAAGTGTTTTTCCCAAAGTCAAAGACGATGTGAGTAGTGGAGCAGGGAGTTGAATCTGTCTCTCACTAGTCCTCGGCTAGCACCCTAAACACTGGGCCATCTGTTCTTTCTAAAAAGGTACCTTTCACTATCCCCTGCAACACATCCTGCTGGAATACTGAGCTTTCCCCAAAGCCAGCACTCCTGGAAAGAGACTGGAGTAGCTGGGAGCTCCCATCCTGCCCTGCTCCCTACAGTGCCTCCTACTAGGAGATGCTGGGACTGTAGCATCTGTGAGTGCCACAGAAGAAGCTCTGTTATGCCCATTCCTTCCTAGTTAGGTCTAGAAGAAGTCTCAGCAGATTCTGCTAAAAACATGGACCCAAATGGGCCTAACACTTAGAGTGGAATTCAAGGTTCTGTTATCTTCTCCATAGTGTTGACCCCAATGACCAGAAAAAGACAGCGTGTTATGACATTGATGTGGAAGTTGAAGATCCCTTAAAAGGACAAATGAGTAGCTTTCTCCTCTCAACAGCCAACCAGCAGGAGATCACAGCACTGGACAACAAGGTACTGGCACAAGAGTGAAGGATTTAAAGTATCATGGAGCATGGTATATGTGAATATGCAGTATGAGGGGCATGGAGTCACATGCTACACTCTATGAGAATGCAGTCTGAGCTGGATACGTTGTCACAGGGCATGCTCTATGGGAGTGGATATTCATAGATTTTTAAGGCCAGAAGGGACTGTTAGATTATCTAGTTTGACTTCCTATTTAACACGGGCCATAGAATTTCACCCAGTTACCTTTATATGGAGCCCAATAATGTGTGTTTGACTGAAAAATACCTTCTAGAAAGGCATCCAATCTTGATTTAAAGACATCAAGAGACAGAGAATCCACCACTTCCCTTGCTGGTTTGTTACAATAGTTAATAACTCTCCCTATGAAAAATTTGAGCCTTATTTCTAATTTGATTTTCTCTGGCTTTAACTTCCAGCCATTCATTCTTGTTCTGCTTTCTGCACTAGACTAAAAAGCTCTTTACTACCTGGTATTGTCTCGCCATGAAGGTACTCATATATCATAATTAAGTCAACTTTTGATCTTCTTTTTAATAAGATAAACAGATTGAGCTCTTTAAATCTCTCATGTAAAGCGTTTTTTTTCCAGTCCTCAAATAATTTTTGTGGCTCTTTTCTGTACCCTCTCCAATTTTACATCTTTTTTAAAATGTGGATACCAGAACTGGATAAAGTAATCACCTCCTGTAGCAGTGAGACTCACCAGCGTGTTGCCTCCTGCTGGTGATCCTGGGAATTAGCTTGACTTCAGCCCGGAGCGCCCTCTGCAGGCTGGTGGCTCACCTGCCTCGGGCCCCACCCGTACCCCAGTGCCCTTTACCTTGGGGTTCTGCCCCTGCAGTACCCCCACTCTCTGGGTCTGCCCTCCCAGGGGAACCCCCAACCCTCTATCTTGCCTCAGTGGCTACTGCCAGTCATCATCTAGCCCCCCCACTCACTGGGGAAGACTGCAGTCTGTAAACCATTCATCACTGGCAAGGGGGTTTGGACCTGCTGCCTTTGCCTAACCCCAGGCTACACCTCTGCAGCCCCAGTACCTCTGTAGGCTTGCACAGAGCCTGCAGCCTGGGGAGTTGCCAGGCTGGATCTCCCCAGCTCCTCTTGCCTTTCCCCAGCACTACTCTACTCTACTCAGGTCCCCTTCTCTCCCAGGCAGCCAGGTCCTGCTCTCTCTACAGCTAGAGAGAGACTGACTTAGCTCCTGGCTCATAGCCCTTTTATAGGGCCAGCTATGGTCTGATTGGGGCATGGCCCCAGCTGTGGCTGCTTCCCCAATCAGCCTAGCCTTTTCTCTCAGGAGCGGGGTATCTGCCCCACTTCACCTCCCTACTTCAGTTCACTACTCACTGTTTATACATCCAGGGATTGCATTGGTCCTTTTTCCCACAGTATTGTATTAGGAACGCATGTTGAGGAATTTGTCCATTATAATCCCTAGATCTTTTTCAGTCAAGGTTATCCAAAATACAGTCCCCCATTCTGTAGGAATGGCCCGTGTTCTTTGTTCCTAGATGTACAGGAACTCCTCACTTAAAGTCGTCCCAGTTAACGTTGTTTCGATGTTAAGTTGCTGATCAATTAGGGAACATGCTCGTTTAAAGTTGTGAAATGCTCCCTTCTAACATCCTTTGGCAGCCGCCTGTTTTGTCCACTGCTTGCAGGCAGAGCAGCCAGTTGCAGCTAGCTGGTGGGTGGTTGGAACCAGGGTGGACCAGCAGCCCCCCTATCAGCTCCCCACTCCCCTAAGTTCCCTGTGCAGCAGCTGTCCCTTCCCCCACTGCCATGTGCTGCTCCTGCCCTCTGCCTTGGAACTGCTCCCAGAGACTCCTGCTTGCTGTACGGGAGAAGAGGGGGGCTAATGTCAGGGTGTCTCCCCCTCCCCCGCTCCTGCACCCCACCTACCCCATCTTCCATAGAGCAGGGTGTCTCCCCCTCCCCTACCACTCCTGCACCCCGCCTACCCCATCTTCCATAGAGCAGGGGACACACAGATGAGCTTCTAGGCAGTAGCTGCAGTCTCAGGTCTCAGCAAGCTGATTTAATTAACAAGGCAGTGTACTTAAGCCTGGGGTCAGCTACTTAAAGGGGAAATGCGCATTTTTTCTCTCATACACAGGGTGTGTGTCTCTGTCTGCCCTCCCTCCTTTCCTGCTGCCTTGTAGAGTGTTGTGAGAGTTAACCCTTGAGGGCTCAGTCAATTGCTAGTTCATTTAGCAATAAGGCATTCCCTGGGAAATATCCCACCCTCTGGGGGGAGGGATAGCTCAGTGGTTTGAGCATTGGCCTGCTAAACCCAGGATTGTGAGTTTAATCCTTGAGGGGGCCACTTGGGGATCTGGGGCAAAATCAGTACTTGGTCCTGCTAGTGAAGGCAGGGGGCTGGACTCAATGACCTTTCAAGGTCCCTTCCAGTTCTAGGAGATGGGATATCTCCATTAACTACAACTACGACTCCTCCACCTCAACCAAGCTTCACAATCATCATCACTGTGTACCAGTATTAAATTGTTTGTTTAAAACTTATGCTGAGTGTGTGTGTATATATATATATATATATATATATATATATATATATATATATATATATATATATATATATATATATAATATAGTCTTTTGTCTGGTGAAAAAAATTTCCCTGGAACTTAACCCCCTCATTTACATTAATTCATATGGGGAAATTGGATTCACTTAACATTGTTTCACTTAAAGTCGCATTTTTCAGGAACATAACTACAACGTTAAGTGAGGAGTTCCTGTATAACCTTACGTATGACTGCTGTAGAATATATTTTGTATGAATGGGCCCAGCTTACCAAATGATTCAGATTGCTCTGTATGACTGCCCTGTCCTCGTAATTATTTATCAGTGTGGGTTTCATTGATATTGTATACTGCAGGATTTTACTCAGACTATCGTGAGGTACTAACTCAAACACCTTACAAAGGTCTAAGTATATTACATCTATCCAGTTACCTTATCAACCAACTTGCAATTTCATAAAAAATGAAGTCAGAGTTGTTTGGCAAGACTTATTTTCTACCAAACTATGCTGATTGGCATTAATTATATTCCCATTTTTTATAGATTGAATCCTGTATCAGTTTTCCCATTATTTTGCCTGAGATTGTTGTCAGGCTAACTCTCTTATAATTACGTGGGTCATCCCACTTGCATTTTTGAATATTGGCATGATATATCTGCAATCTTCTGGAATTTCCCCAATATTTCAAGATTTATTGAAAATTATCATTAGTGGGACAGAGGTATCCTCAGACAACTCTTTTAGGACTTTTGGGTGCAAGTGATCTATACCAGTTGATTTAAAAATGTTTATTCCTAGTAGATATTGTTTAACATCCTCCCTAGTTACTAATGGTCTGAAAAGTAGTTCATCATCCTCATGTGATATGAGAACATCATTCTGCTTCTTTCCAGATATGGAACAGAGGTAAGGGGTCAGCTTGTTTTTTAACTTTAACATCAGGAATTTCAAGTCAGATTTCTCTTGATTTTGCTGGAGGACTTTCTGAGGAAAGGAGGTGTTTAAGGGCTTATCTACACATAAAAAAGTGTACCACTTTAACTATACTGATGTAATTACAGCTGTACAACTGCAAAGGGTGAATGCAGCTATATCAGTGTAAAGGTGCTAATTCTCATAAACTATTCCAGTGTAATAAGCACCTTTATGCCAGGAAAACTGTGCCACACTAGAGTTTCTTCAGGTATGTTAGCAACAAGAAGAAAGTCAAGGAAAGTGTGGGCCCCTTACTGAATGAGGGAGGCAACCTAGTGACCGAGGATGTGGAAAAAGCTAACGTACTCAATGCTTTTTTTGCCTCTGTCTTCACGAACAAGGTCAGCTCCCAGACTACTGCACTGGGCAGCACAGCATGGGAAGGAGGTGACCAGCCCTCTGTGGAGAAAGAAGTAGTTCAGGACTATTTAGAAAAGCTGGACGAGCACAAGTCCATGGGGCCGGATGTGCTGCATCCAAGGGTGCTAAAGGAGTTGGTGGATGTGATTGCAGAGCCATTGGCCATTATCTTTGAAAACTCATGGTGATCGGGGGAGGTCCCGGATGACTGGAAAAAGGCTAATGTAGTGCCTGTCTTTAAGAAAGGGAAGAGGGAGGATCTGGGGAACTACAGGCCAGTCAGCCTCACCTCAGTCCCTGGAAAAATCATGCAGCAGGTCCTCAAGGAATCAATTCTGAAGCACTTAGAGGAGAGGAAAGTGATCAGGAACAGTCAGCATGGATTCACCAAGGGCAAGTCATGCCTGACTAACCTAATTGCCTTCTATGACGAGATAACTGGCTCTGTGGATGAGGGGAAAGCAGTGGACATGTTATTCCTTGACTTTAGCAAAGCTTTTGATATGGTCTCCCACAGTATTCTTGCCAACAAGTTAAAGAAGTATGGGCTGGATGAATGGACTATAAGGTGGATAGAAAGCTGGCTAGATCGTCGGGCTCAACGGGTAGTGATCAATGGCTCCATGTCTAGTTCGCAGCTGGTATCAAGCAGAGTGCCCCAAGGGTCGGTCCTGGGACCGGTTTTGTTCAATATCTACATTAATGATCTATAGGATGGCATGGACTGCACTCTCCGCAAGTTTGCAGATGACACAAAACTGGGAGGAGTGGTAGATACGCTGGAGGGTAAGCATAGGATACAGAGGGACCTAGACAAATTAGAGGATTGGGCCAAAAGAAATCTGAGAGTCCTGCACTTAGGATGGAAGAATCCCATGCACTGCTACAGACTAGGGACCAAATGGCTAGGCAGCAGTTCTGCAGAAAAGGACCTAGGGGTTACAGTGGACGAGAAGCTGGATATGAGTCGACAGTGTGCCCTTGTTGCCAAGAAGGCTAACAGCATTTTGGGCTGTATAAGTAGGGGCATTGCCAGCAGATCGAGGGATGTGATCATTCCCCTCTATTTGACATTGGTGAGGCCTCATCTGGAGTACTGTGTCCAGTTTTGGGCCCCACACTAGAAGAAGGATGTAGAAAAATTGGAAAGAGTCCAGCGGAGGGCAACAAAAATGATTAGGGGGCTGGAGCACATGACTTATGAGGAGAGCCTGAGGGAACTGGGATTGTTTAGTTTGCAGAAGAGAAG
This sequence comes from Emys orbicularis, assembly GCF_028017835.1. Lineage (NCBI taxonomy): Eukaryota > Metazoa > Chordata > Testudines > Emydidae > Emys > Emys orbicularis. The sequence continues at coordinate 300,427,680 of NC_088684.1, forward strand.
AATGAGGGGCGATTTGATAGCTGCTTTCAACTACCTGAAAAGGGGTTCCAAAGAGGATGGCTCTAAACTGTTCTCAGTGGTAGCAGATGACAGAACAAGGAATAATGGTCTCAAGTTGCAGTGGGGGAGGTTTAGGTTGGATATTAGGAAAAACTTGTTCTCTAGGAGGGTGGTGAAGCACTGGAATGGGTTACCTAGGGAGGTGGTGGAAACTCCTTCCTTAGCCCTAGTCTACGCTGGGGGTAGGTTTGACCTAAGATATGCAACTTCAGCTATGCGAATAGCGTAGCTGAAGTCGGTGTATCTTAGGTCGATTTACCTGGCCATGAGGATGATGGTGAGTCGACCGCTGCCACTCCCCCGTCAACTCCGCTTCCACCTCTCGCGAGCTGGAGTTCCGGAGTCGACGGGGTGCGCGTTCAGGGATCGATTTATCCGTGTCTAGATGAGAGGTGATAAATCGATCACCGATAGATTGATCCCTACCCGCCAATCAGGTGGGTAGTGAAGACCTGCCCTTAGAGGTTATTAAGGTCAGGCTTGACAAAGCCCTGGCTGGGATGATTTAATTGGGGATTGGTCCTGCTTTGAGCAGGGGGTTGCCAGCATAGCAGTGTTGGTTATGGGTGTGACAAGCTTGAATGCATATCAACATCCTAGAGTTCAGAGAAGTCCATCTTGCCTGCTAAGCCTTTCTAAACTACCTCCATTCCCGCCATGTCCAAATACTGTCAGACAACATAACAACAGTTGTCTATATAAACAAGGCAGCACCAGATCCCCCTCTCTGTGTGCGGAAGCCGTCCAGCTGTGGAACTGGTGCCTCCAGCATCAAATCACCCTCCATGCGGTACATTTCTCAACACCAGCAACTCTCTGGCAGACAAACTCAGCCGATCTTTCCACATGAACCATGAGTTGGAGCTCCACAACCCCACTCTCCAATCTCTCTTTCAACAATGGGGTACACTGCACTGTGACCTCTTCGCTATGCCGCAAAACAGCAAACTCCCCCTGTTCTGCTACTGAGGAGGCCCGGGCTCTTAGGGCGATGCCCTTCTCATTCCCTGAATTGCGCATCTACTGTATGCCTTCCCACCCATTGCCGTCCTCCTCCAAGTCCTACGTAAAATACGCCACGACCGCGCAATGGAGATCCTTGTGGCCCCTTCCTGGCCTCGCCAATACTGGTATACCAATCTCCTCCACCTCTCCACTCACCCACCTATTCCCCTCCCCAGCATCCCAACTCTCCTGACACAGGACTGCAGCCACCTGCAACACCCTTCACCTCATGGCTTGGTATTTGGTTGGGAATCCCATGTAGACCAGGCCTGCTCTACACCCATCCACAACATCCTCACTAACAGCAGATGACACGCCACTCACACCTGCTACTCTGGCAAATGGCGTCACTTCACGGCCTGGGCGAGCCGCCATAACATTCCTACCATGTCTGTCTCCATTCCTACTCTCCTGAACTGCCTCCTCCATCTCCACCAATTGGGCCTAGCACACTTCTCTATCCAGGTCCACCTAGCTGCTCTTAATGCCTTCCTTCCTTCCATGGACGGCTTCTCTGTCTTCACTCATCCAACAACCTCCCGATTTCTCCGAGGACTCCTCCATGTTTTTCCTCCTGTTCAATAGCCCACCCCACCTTGAAACCTCAACCTGGTCCTCTCTGCCCTCACCAAACCCCCTTTAGAGCCCCTGACCACCTGCTCCCTAACCCTTCTCTCCATGAAGGTTATCTTTCTGGTGGCCATTACCTCGGCACATCATGTCAGTGAATTGGCGACCATGATGGCAGACCCCCCCCCTTCATCGTCTTCCAAAAGGACAAGGTCTCCATCCCCACCCTGAATTTCTTCCCAGGGTGGCTTCCTCCTTTCACCTCAATCAAATTATACACCTCCCAGTCTTCTACCTCATGCCTCATCCATGGAATCCGCCTTCCACTCCCTCGATATCCGATGGGCACTGGTGTTTTATCTCCACTGAACTCACACCTTCTGCAAGTCCCCGCGACTCTTCATCGCCATTGTAGAGTGTTGCCGTGCCTCTGCCCTATCTTCATAATGCCTCTCCAAGTGAATCGCCCACTGCATCGAAACTTGCCACGAACTATCGGGTGCCACATTTCCACTGAGGGTCACAGCCCACTCCACACAGGCAGACACCACTACGTCTGCCTTCCTAGCAGACGTACATTGGCAGGACATATGCCGAGCTGCCGCCTGGTCCTCCATCCACACCTTCTCCACTCATTATGCCATGGTTCCCTCCATGATGATGGATACCACCATTGGTCATGCTGTCCTGCACAATTGGCCCTCCTCTTTTCTGAATGCTGCTCACTACTCTCCCATGTTTGAAATCTACATAGGGACCAGCAGTCGAAGAAGAAGAGGAGGTTCTAGGCAGCCAGGACTGGCAGCAGGTCCGAACCCTCTTGCCTGTGATGAGTGGCTTATACTGCAGTCTGCCCCAGGGAGTGGGGCTAGATGGTGACTGGCAGTAGCCCAGACTGAGGCGAGGTGGGGTTAGTGGGTTGGGGGTTCCCCAGACAGGGGAGACCCAGAAGCAGAGTGTGGGGGTATTGCCAGGGGGCAGCACCCCAGATAACGGGGCACCGGGTCCGGGAGGGACACGGGGGCCAAGCGGCAGCGGGACACCGGCCTGAAGAGGGCGCTCCAACAGCTGGACGAGCTAATTCCCAGAGACGACCAGCAGGAGGCGCCGCAGGGGTGAGTCCCACATCGCTACATTCCCTCATAGGAGCTACTTAAGGTTCATAGTGGGCCATGACCATTATTTATACCATGTGCTACCCTTCATGCTCTTGACTGCACCAAAGGTATTCATCAAGGTATGGGTGGTAGTAGCAGCATGCCTAAGGAAAAAGACTATCCCCATGTGACAGGGTTCTGGGCAAAGGGTTGCAGATTCAGCCTTCTGCCACGCCCACTCCTCGTTAGGAGAACCAGTTAGAGCGGGCTGGAGGTAACCTGGCCCTAACTGGGGAGGCGGAGACAGCTGCTACCTAATTAGCTTGGGGCTGCACAAAAGTCTCAGGGGAAGGAAGCCAGGGGAGAGCAGGAGAAAAGGAAAAAGGCAGGGCATGGAAGTAGAGAGGTAGCTCTCCCCTCCCTTCTGCCTGCAGACAGTGAAGGGTTACTTGTACATGGTGAAATGGTGGTGGGAACAAGCCTGAGAATAAAGTGCACCAGTAGTTACTAAACCCATTTTCTCAGAGTGACTTTGTGAACCTAGCAGAGGCAGAAGCCAAAGGGGGCCCTGCCGCACTCTGCTACATGCCGTATATTGTTTAGATAATATGGGTATAGGGTCACCAATTAATCTGATCAGAAGATAATAAGGTTCTTGTCGCAGAATCAGGCTACACAGAATTTACAGGGACCCTCAGAATGTATGACAAGGAAACTCACACTGAGAGCCAAAGGCAGCTTTAAGCCTTTTATTGAGATAAGTGGAACAGTAATGGAAGAGAAATCAAATAATCAACCAATTACAAAAGCAATTATATTGTTCTAGCAGTACATGTGGTATTATATACTATAAAAGTATTTTATTTAATATACTCACACCCTTCCTTAGTAACCTGGTGATAAGAGACACAGGACTAGCCTTGCCTCTGGCATGCCAAGTGATGGTCCAGGTTCCTCAAGTCTTGAGTGAGAGGTGAGGAACTTAGAAGAGGCTAGAGTTAAAAGCTATAGAAAGACTATAGAAGCTAACTTAGAGTTTACTTAAAACTAACAATAACAAACTAACAATAAACAAGCTGAACCTCCCCAACATGGTGGGTTGCCCCTATTATAGGGTTACCTGAACCCTAAGTGCCCTCTTTCCATGTCCAAATTTAACGTTCTCACCCACAAAAATGTTAGGGTACAATTACTCTATAGGCTGGTATGTTCCTGCATATTAATGACATATTCGTAACTATTAGAGACCATTAGCTCATCTTCACCTCTGTTATTTCTGTCCTAACCAGTTATTTCCATGGTTTTTGTAGTGTACCTGTTAAGTCTGAAACAGGCCATGAACTTGTGTGGCCTTACCTACCAACTTGCTTTAACTTGCTCACTTATCTATGTGAAAGGTCACAAAAATATATACTGTATGCTTTAGCTCATCACCATTTATCTAGGGTAAAGATCTCGAACAGATGTATGTTAACTTGCCTTAGGTTAACATATAGAATGTTACCTGTAGGTTCCTTCCGTTACAGCTAAAATACTCTAATACAAATTGATAAACCTATTATAATAACAAATAACAAACCTATAATGTAACAAATGATTAAACTCATCACAAAAGATATACATGCAAGCAAGCATACTTGCATGACTGGCTGTGCGGGGAAGATCTTTTAATCAGTCCTCAGTCTGTGTGCCTCATGCTCCGTTCCAGAGCCTGGGTATGAAAGTGAATGTGCAGAAAATGAACTTGGCACCGCCCCATTTCTCCCCCAGTCCAGTGAATCAGATTCATCAGTGTGATCCTGGACTCCACAAGCTCCACGCCCTACCTCCCTCAGGACAGGTTCGAGAACTTGCTGGCGCCAGTTCTACAGTTAGAATCAAACCCAGATACGGATGTGTAAGGATGTGTCTCACCACTCTTGTTCATGTGGCCTCCTGTACCTTTGTGACACATTCACCTCAATTGCATATGAGGTTGGTTGAGATAGGTTTACAAACTCACCAGACGTCATCTAGACATGCCTCTCTGTGAGTTCCCTCTACTCATGTCATACCTGAAATTATGGAAGGACCTCGCAAATGCCTGCAGAGAGGTCTCCTTCCACCCCTTTCTCCCATCCAGGACCTTAGTAACAGATGCTTTACTTCTGGGTTGGGAAATATGCATGGAAGACCTTGGTGTAAAAGACCTATGGACTGCAATGAAAACAAAAATGCACATCAATCTTCTGGAGCTCAGAGCTGTGTTCAAAGCATTCAAAGCCATTCTCCAATAAATCAAGGAATAGACAATCCAAATAATGACCGAAAACATGACCACCATAGTCTTGGATGGCAAGAGGTTTTTTCCCTCTCTGCCAGGAAGCCATCAGACTGGAACTAGCGCAACAGATATTAGAACTTTCTATCAGCTGTACATTTACTTAGTATGTAGAACACTTTAGCACACAATCTTAGCAGATACTTCTCCCCCAATTGTGAATGGGAAATCAAGAATACCATTCTTCAGAACATCTTCTCAGATGAGGCCGCCCTCTAGTGCACCTGTACACGATAGAAGACAAGAAGTGTCAGATGTTCTCTTCCAGAGGTTTCCTACCTGACGCATTCCTAATCCCGTGATCATGAGCTTCGGTGTATGCCTACCCCCTTTCCCTATGATTCCTAGAGTGCTCTACAAGGTCAAACAGGATGATCTTCAGAGCCCGAGTCTGGCTGAGACATTTTAGGTTTCCAGACCTCCTGAACCTGTCAACTCCCAGACCGAGACTTTACCTCTGCTTCCAAATGTAGTATTGCAAAATAACAGAGATATTCTGCATCCAGACTTGAGTTTCTTTCATGTCACAGTGACTCGCATATGATGAGCATCATGAAAAAAGTGTAAAAGGACAGTGATTTGGTAGCCCAGAGTAGGGAAAGCAGCATTCAATGCCCTTATTACTTATTATTTATGTTTCTTCAGCCACTTTCCTATGGCCAGCCAAGCCCACTTTAAATGAATATATCATGCTTCCTGAAATTCTGCTGTATCACAGTTAATGTTTTCTCTTCCTTTACTAATTTTGTAATTGGATCAGAAAAACAATCTCGTTTTTGAACAATGTTTATACAATGAGTTCTTTATAAACTTCCAATGCTGCTGATTGCTCCTTGCTCCACTATCCTGCTCTTCTTGTATGAGTAGTCTTGTTGGCTTCAATAGGCCTGCCCACGCAAGCACAGAGGCAGGGATTGGCCCATATATATGTTTATGTAATTTTTTGCTCTCTGTAGACCTGATTCAGGAAACAATTGAACATATTCTTTAGATCCACTAAAGTCAGTGGCACTCAAGGTCATGCTTCAAGTTTAACATTTGCTTTAGTAAAAACAACGAGGAATCCTTGTGGCACCTTAGAGACTAACAAATGTATTTGGGCATAAGCTTTCGTGGGCTAAAACCCACTTCATCAGATGCATGGAGTGAAAAATACAGTAAGCAGTATATATATTACAGCACATGAAAAGATGGGAGTTGCCTTACCAAGTGAGGGGTCAGTGCTAACGAGGCCAATTCAGTCAAGGTGGAAGTGGCCTGTTTTCAACAGTTGACAAGAAGGTGTGAGTATCAACAGAGGGAAAATTGCTTTTTGTAGTGACCCAGCCACTCCCAGTCATAGAATCATAGAATATTAGGGTTGGAAGAGACCTCAGGAGGTCATCTAGTCCAATCCCCTGCTCAAAGCAGGACCAACACCAACTAAATCATCCCAGCCAAGGCTTTGTCAAGCCAGGCCTTAAAAACCTCTAAGGATAGAGATTCCACCACCTCCCTAGGTAACCCATTCCAGTGCTTCACCATCCTCCTAGTGAAATAGTGTTTCCTAATATCCAACCTAGACCTCCCCCACTGCAACTTGAGACCATTACTCCTTGTTCTGTCATCTGCCACCACTGAGAACAGCCTAGCTCCATCCTCTTTGGAACCCACTTCAGATAGTTGAAGGCTGCTGTCAAATCCCCCCTCACTCTTCTCTTCTGCAGACTAAATAAGCCCAATCTTTATTCAGGCCTAATTTGATGGTGTCTAGTTTGCAAATTAATTCCAGTTCTGCAGTTTCTCATTGAAGTCTGTTTTTGAAGTATTTTTGTTGAAGAATTGCCACTTTTAAGTCTGTTATTAAGTGTCCAGGGAGCTTGAAGTGCTCTCCTACTGGTTTTTGAATGTTACAATTCTTGATGTCTGATTTGTGTCCATTTATTCTTTTGCGTAGAGACTGTCCGGTTTGGCTAATGTACATGGCAGAAGGGCATTGCTGGCACATGATGGCATATATCACATTGGTAGATGTGCAGATGAATGAGCCCCTGATGGTGTGGCTGATGTGATTAGGTCCTGTGATGGTGTCCCTTGAATAGATATGCGGACAGAGTTGGCAACGGGGTTTGTTGCAGGGATTGGTTCCTGGCTTAGTGTTTTTGTTGTGTGGTATGTAGTTGCTGGTGAGTATTTGCTTCAGGTTGGGGGGCTGTCTGTAAGCGAGGACTGGCCTGTCTCCCATGGTCTGTGAGAGTGAGGGATCGTCCCTCAGGATAGGTTGTAGGTCCTTGATGATGCGCTCGAGAGGTTTTAGTTGGGGGCTGTAGGTGACGGCTAGTGGCGTTCTGTTACTTTCTTTGTTGGCCTGTCCTGTAGTAGATGACTTCTGGGTACTCTTCTGGCTCTGTCAAACTGTTTCTTCACTTCACCACGTGGGTATTGTAGTTTTAAGAACGGTTGATAGAGATCCTGTAGGTGTTTGTCTCTGTCTGAGGGATTGGAGCAAATGCGTTTGTATCTTATAGCTTGGCTGTAGACAATGGATCGTGTGATGTGGTCTGGATGAAAGCTGGAGGCATGTAGGTAAGTATAGCGGTCAGTAGGTTTCCAGTATAGGATGGTGTTTATGTGACCATCGTTTATTAGCACTGTAATGTCCAGGAAGTGGATCTCTTGTGTGGACTGCTCCAGGCTGAGGTTGAGGGTGGGGTGGAAATTGTTGAAATCCTGGTGGAATTCCTCAAGGGCCTCCTTCCCATGGGTCCAGATGATGAGGATGTCATCAATGTAGTGCGAGTAGAGGAGGGGTGCTAGGGGACGAGAGCTGAGGAAGCGTTGTTCTAAGACAGCCATAAAAATGTTGGCATAGTGTGGGGCCATGCGGGTACCCATAGCAGTGCTACTGACTTGAAGGTATAAATTGTCCCCAAATCTGAAATAGTTGTGGGTGAGGACAAAGTCACAAAGTTCAGCTACCAGGTTTGGTGTGACATTATCAGGGATACCGTTCCTGATGGCTTGTAGTCCATCTTTGTGTGGAATGTTGGTGTAGAGAGCTTCTACATCCATAGTGGCTAGCATGTTTTTTTCTGGAAGATCACCAATGGATTGTAGTTTCCTCAGGAAGTCAGTGGTGTCTCAAAGATAGCTGGGAGTGCTGGTAGCGTAGGGCCTGAGGAGAGAGTCCACATAGCCAGACAATCCTGCTGTCAGGGTGCCAGTGCCTGAGATGATGGGGCGTCCAGAATTCCCAGGTTTATGGATCTTGGGTAGCAGATAGAATACCCCTGGTCGGGACTCTAGGGGTGGTGTAGATTTGTTCCTGTGCTTCTTCAGGGAGTTTCTTGAGCAGATGGTGCAGTTTCTTTTGGTACCCCTCAGTGGAATCAGAAGGTAATGGCCTGAGAGTTGCCTAGCAGCCTCTCGTTCATATTCTGACCTATTCATGACGACGACAGCACCTCCTTTGTCAGCCTTTTTGATTATAATGTCAGAGTTGTTTCTGAGGCTGTAGATGGTGTTGTGTTCTGCACGGCTGAGGTTATGGGGCAAGTCATGCTGCTTTTCCACAATTTCAGCCCATGCACATTGGCGGAAGCACTCTATGTAGAAGTGCAGTCTGTTGTTTCAACCTTCAGGAGGAGTCCACGCAGAATCCTTCTTTTTGTAGCGTTGGTAGGAAGGTTTCTGTGGGTTAGTGTGCTGTTCAGTGGTGTGTTGGAAATATTCCTTGAGTCGGAGATGGCAAAAGTAGGATTCTAGGTCACCGCAGAACTGTATCATGTTCGTGGGGGTGGTGGGGCAGAAGGAGAGGCCCCGAGATAGGACAGACTCTTCTGCCGGGCTAAGAGTATAGCTGGTTAGATTAACAATATTGTTGGGTGAGTTAAGGGTTCCACTGTTGTGGCCCCTTGTGCTTTAGTGTTTTCCTGCATCAGTGCCTATATTTGTTGCTTTGTTTTAATAGAAACAATTCTAATTACATATTTATATAGCATCTTTCATCCAGAAAGATCCCAAAATATTTTACAGACTTAGCAAACTCGCTCAGTGTACACAGGAATCACTGCATCCTCCAGTGAAATAAGTTAGCTGTTTGACAGTGCATGCCTCACACTATCCAACAGTTTAGGGCAGGATGTGAAGAAGAATTCTGTATCTAGGTGAAGTGTACGAGTAGTCAGGAAAGCAGAACATGGCCAAGATATCAGAGTTAACATGCTTATTCGTGGGAAAGATGCCTTAGGATCCTTAATAACTGTAATTTGTCAAAATGACAGTTCTGTGTTTCATATGAATTACAGATGGGCTGAAGAGGATAAACTCAGACTCACTGTGGCTTGGGGACACGTAAATACAAGAACGTCCATATTATTTCTTCTACTTTTCAGATTCATGAGACAATCGAATCTATAAACCAGCTAAAAATACAACGTGATTTCATGCTGAGTTTCTCCAAAGATCCCAAAGGATACATTCAAGACCTTCTCCGATCCCAGAGCAGGGATCTCAAGGTGAGCAGGGGTTCTGGGAGGGAAGAGGAGGCAGTGGAGCACGGGCTTGAGCTGTGCATTTTCAGATTCATAGATTCCAAGGACAGAAGGGACCATTGTGATCATCTAGTTTGGCTTCCTGTATAACACAAGCCATAGAACGTCCCCAAAATAATTCCTAGAGCAGATCTTTTAGAAAAATTGTCATGTGAGAGAAGTGTTTGTAGTTCACAAAGGTTTTAACAAATATTTTTGAACGGATCTGTTCCATGTAGCTTTACTAAAAAATTGGTAAAGTATTTTATTTGCTATTTTGAGCACCTAAGAGCATGGTAGGTGCTTTGCCATACAAATCCCCCTTTAAGACTCACCTTTGCCTTGATGTGTACAAAAAGGTGCCAGGTGATAATGACTAGTTAGAGGGCAAGTCTGACTACTGTTTTTAATGAAAAACACTGTTTATTTTGTCCACCTATTGTGTTTTTGCCTTGGCCAGGTACTGCCTTTTATTTCATGACTATAGCACCCAACACAATGAAGTTTTGATCCTTGACTGGGAACTCTAGGTTTTACTGCAGTAGAATAATGAATAATAATGGTTCACAGAAACAAATAAAGACACTTTCCCTTCCTTGCAGAAGTCCTGAATGCAGATGTATATTTGACTTGTCTACGTGGAGTTGATAACTAAACTGCTATGATCAGATGATGAGTTTGGGGTGTAAGGCTGAGCTGGGGCCCTCTGGCTATGAAATTAAATCCTATGAAGTTGTACAAAACACAGCTACACAATCCCACAGTGTCTCAATATAACTTTTGCTTGATTTTAATTTCCTTAAAACAATGAAAAAGGAGATTAAAATGCCAAGCCCTATTACTGCGATATTGAAGATGCCAGTTTAAATAGTCAAAAATCAGTAACTGAGAAATTTCAGTCTTTTTTTTGTGTAATACCAACTTCCCACATTGTACTTAGGTAGGATTTTCAATTACTAGTTAGATTATTACACTGTGTGCTATGGTAAACCACTATCTTATCATTAATAGCTCCCTCCAAAAAAACTTTAAATTAAATTTAATATGGCTACAATAAATAACAATAATTATTTATGTCTCCCCCAAAACTGCTATGCACCTCACTAAATGTGTAAAAGAAGTAGCCCAATGGCTGAAGAATTTACAATGTAAAATTAGACCAAACACAAAGAGAAATAAGAGAACCCTTATACGAAATATGTGACAAGAACAGCACATTTAAAAATGAGCATTAAACAAATGGAAACTCTAATTCTTGTTCAAGTGATGGTCCCTATGTGGATTCTAAACATGGGTGAGCATCCACATGGCAGGAACAGCAAGAACTGTTAATAGTAGTGTCCATTGACCTGCACATGGATCGTGCATCACTGCTTGGCGCAGCCGAGGCTTTAAGAGGCTGTGCGAGTCGACGTCACTCCAGTTCCCTCTTATTGCCACGTGGCCAGAGTCGCAACCCCAGTTCCTCAGTGCTCTTAGCTTGCTAAGAGAACTGCTTCTGTTCGTTGTACAGTTTTCTTCTAGTTTTAGTTGTTTGTTGTCCGTTTGTTCATCATCAGTTAGTTAGTTTTCTGTTGGACTTCTCCCCTCTGGGGACTCCCCCCTGCCCGGGGACTATGGCCTGGCAGTAGGATTAAAACACTGTGTTTCATGCCCATGCTACTTTTCTGTGAGTGACAAGCACCAACGTTGTCTTTATTGCTTTGGTGAGGCTCACGTCGCTGCCCGCTGCTCCATCTGCTGATCGTTCCCACCGCGCACCTGGGAGGCCAGAGAACTCTGCCTCCGCAAGCACATGCACTCCTGGCTTCGGGGCTCACTGATCCTCTGGAATGACATTCAACACTGGCAGTGAGCACCTCCCCACGCCCTTCCTGACTGGCATTGACGGCACCGGTGCACCTGCCAAAAGCCCACTGTGCGCATAAGAAGCACACTCGTGGGTACAAGAGTGGCTCCCTGACAGGGACTGCCCCCAAATGCAATGTTGCCGCCACAAGCTGTGCCAGGTCGGCTGAGAAGTTGTATGTTGACCCGGATGTTCCTGCTCCAAAGAAGTCCCGCTCTGAGCACAAGTTCAAGCACCGCCCTCCACCAGCACCACCACCAGACATGGTGACTGGCGCACCACCATCGCCCCTGCCTCTGTCAACTCCGCCATGCCCATCCGGACTTGTCCGCTCGGTGCTGTGCACACCGGGACATTTGTCCCCCCTCACACCAACAGCTGAGCTCATGCTGTTCTGTGCAGGCTCCCCTGCCCACTCCAGGCCTCCAGTTGCTCTCCGCCTACCATCTCCCACGGACGAGCTGCTCCTGCTCCAGCCTCTCACTCCGCTCCACACTTCTCCCCCAGGCCTTTCCACGGGTGTGCCTCTGTTGCTCCTGGACCATCCCACCTTTCCTGCACCGACAGTCCCAATGGCTCTATCCCTACCAGACCTGTCGTCCGATTCTGAGCGGTCCTGCCTACCAGACCCCACCTTTTCACCTGCATGGTCCTAAAGCCTGGACCCTTGGTGCCAACCATACCCTCTGGTGTATGCTCCGCTGTCCAACCCATGGTTCCACTGCCCACGGGTGCCGCTGTTGCCTGGCAACCCCTATGCCTGGCCCTACTGGGCAGCCTGGATCCCCTGCCATGAGCGTGGGATGCCATCTCGCTCACAGCACCAACCATCTCCGTCACACACAGCCCCTCCCTCTGTCTTCAAGGAACCTCCAGCCATCCCCACTTCGACGGTACTGGTGGTATCTTTGCTACCTCCAGTCTATACAGGCACCTCCTTGTCTTCAGACGATGCCATCATTCCTCCCACTCTCGCTCTCCCTGCTCACCATGTGCAGTACCAGGACTTACTTCGACGTATGGCCATGGCCCTCAATCTGTCTGTCGAAGATATCCAGGACCCACAGGATTAATTCCTGGACATCCTACAACCCCGTGGACTCTCATGTACTGCCCTCTCTATCCATGATGCCCTCCTGCAGCTGGCCCAGACCGTTTGGCACTCTCCAGCCTCCTGTGCCTCTACACTAAAGCAGGCGGAACACCGATACTTCATGCCCTCCAAGGGCAGGGACTTTCTTTTCACCCACCTGCCTCACAACTCGCTGGTAGTCCAAGCCGCGACCAAGCATACCTACCAGCACCACCTGCAGTCCACACCCCCTGATCAGGCCACCAAGAAGTTGGACCTCCTGGGCCGCAAGGTTTACTCCTCCGCTGGCCTCCAGTTCCACACTGCCAGCTACTAGGCCATCCTGGCCAAGTATGACTTCCTTTCATACTCCAACCTTGTGGACTTCCAGGCCTTCCTCCCCCAAGAGAAACAGCAGGACTTCCAACATCTCCTAGATGAGGGTAAGTTGGTGGCCAAGGTGGCTCTCCAGGCCACGGTTGATGCTGCCAATACTGCGTCCCACTCACTGGCATCCGGAGTCATCCTTCGCCAGGACTCCCTGGCTCCAGTCTAGCAGCTTCCCAAAACAGGTCCAGACCACCCATGAGGACTTCCCCTTCGACAACAACAAGTTGTTCAGTGACAAAATGGATGAGTTTTTGCATTCCCTCAAAGACTCTTGTGCCACTCTCCAGTCACTGGGCCTTTATACCCCGCCCTCGGCCCACATACCAGCCTTACTGTACCTCGACGACTGGCTGATCAAAGGCCACTCCAGATCTCAAATGGAAGAGCAGGTCGGCTTCATAAGAAGGACGTTCGTCAAACTGGGTCTCCTTCTAAACGAGGCCAAATTGACACTGTCCCCGGTGCAGAGGATAGAGTTTATAGGGGCAGTGCTAGACTTGACTCAAGCCAGGGCATACCTCCCAGAAGCCAGATTTTGGTCACTGGGTGACATCATACGGGGCCTCAGGCAGTTCCCCACCACTACAGCAAGGAACTGCCTGAAACTTCTGGGGCATATGGCCCTTGTACCTACGTAGTACAGCATGCCATACTCAGGCTTCGCCCGCTCCAGTCACGGCTAGCGTCAGTATATCGACCAGTTTGAGACACTTTGGACAGCATTGTAACCCTGCCTCGCCCAATACTAAACTCCCTCCTGTGGTGCTCGACCCACAGGTAGTTTGTGCAGGAGTACCCTTCACCAGCCCCCAGCCATCCCTCTCATTAGTGACAGATGCGTCAGATCTGTGATGGGGGGCACATTTGGGAGATCTCAGGACACAAGGCCTCTGGTCTCAGGTAGACCTCTCTCTGCATATCAATGTCAGAGAACTGAGAGCGGTGTGCCTGGCGTGCCAGGCTTTCAGAATCCATATATCAGGGAGATGTGTATCAGTCCTCACGGACAACACCACAGCAGTGTTCTGTATCAACAAATGGGGATGTATGCTCCTCTCCCCTGTGCCAGGAAGCCCTCATGCTGTGGGACTTCTGTGTAGAGCACTGTGATACACCTATAAGCATCTCATCTCCCTGGGATACAGAACAAGCTGGCGGACAGTCTCAGCCACTCTTTTCATGGCCACAAGTGGTCCCTCTGGCCGGAAGCTCAATATTCCATCTCTGGGGCTTTCTCCAAATAAACCTGTTCAGCACACGAAGCAACAGGAAGTGTCAGCTATTCTGCTCCTTCCTGAATCACAGCCCAGGCTACACCGCGGATGCGTTCCTACTTCCATATCTCCTATATACGTTCCTGCCAGATAGTCTCTACGCAAAAGAATAAATGGACACAAATCTGACATCAGGAATCATAACATTCAAAAACCAGTAGGAGAACACTTCAACCTCTCTGATCACTCAGTAACAGACTTAAAGGTGGCAATTTTGCAACAGAAAAACTTCAAAAACAGACTCCAATAAGAAACTGCTGAACTTGAATTAATATGCAAACTAGATACCATTAACTTTGGCTTGAATAGAGACTGGGAGTGACTGGGTCATTACACAAATTGAATCTATTTCCCCATGTTAAGTATCCTTACACCTTTTTGTCAACTGTCTGAAACGGGCCATCTTGATTATCACAACAAAAGTTTTTTTCTCCTGCTGATAATAGCTCATCTTAATTAATTAGCCTCTTAGAGCTGGTATGGCAACTTCCACCTTTTCATGTTCTCTGTATGTATATATATATCTTCTTACTATATGTTCCATTCTATGCATCTGATGAAGTGGGCTGTAGCCCACAAAAGCTTATGTTCAAATAGATTTGTTAGTCTCTAAGGTGCCACAAGTACTCCTGTTCTTTTTGCGGATATAGACTAACACAGCTGCTACTCTGAAACCTTATTTATGTCAATTACCTTAGAAGGTCATTTACATTCTTTGGATTGTTGAGGGGATTTTTTAATATTGTTGCCATATATTTTGTATAAGAATATCATGTTCTGGGGTGCAGTTTAGACCAGTGAGGGACTGTGTCATTGCCAGCCCTGTAAACCAGGGTGCCTCACAATGCTTTGCTGCTGTAGCTCCCAACCTGGGCTACTCACAACCATCCTACCACATGCTGTAAGAATCTTGAAAGTGCCTGGTAGGACAGCTACCAAGGGGATGGGAAATTGGTTTGCCATCTATGGATAACAGTAGTTGGCTCAACCTTCCCCAGGTGACTGGTTAAAGTGCCCCTGCTCAGTTTGGTCTTGAAGGGACAAGAGATGTGACAATGTGGGAATTTTGGTGATATTTTTATGATTCCAGTGTCCACCTCAGTTTCCCTTGCACTGAGTGTAAAGAGCAGGAGACATGAGGTGTGTGAGTCATGTAACTGTCTGGGGTGATATGACTGGGTCATTAAGGACTGGCTAGAACCAACTCATCGCAATAGAAGATCTTATAGAGATAACGAAAACCCCAGTGACCAAAGATTAACACCAACTGCAGAAGCATCTGATGTGAACACAGCATGGCTATATCCGGCTGAGGATGTGAGTGAGATTCCCAAACCTGAGCCATTCTTTTTAGGTGACAAATCTGAGGAACGGTCCCAGATTGAGGTGTCATTAAAGAAGGTTTTTGGAACAAATTGAAAAACTAAACAGTAATAAGTCACCAGGACCAGATGGTTTTCACCCAAGAGTTCTGCAAATGTGAAATTGCAGAACTACTAACTCTAGTCTGTAATATCATTTAAATCAGCTTCTGTAACAAATGACTAGGGCAGAGGTGGGCAAACTATGGCCCGTGGGCCTGCCCGGCCCTTGAGCTTCTGGCTGGGGAGGCTAGCCCCCAGCCCCTCCCCCGCAGCCTCAGCTCACCGTGCTGCCAGCGCTCTGGGCGGTGGGGTTGCGAGCTCCTGCCGGGCAGCGGGACTGCGAGAGCCGCCAGGTGTAGTGTATTAAATTGCTCCCGTAGGAATGTGCTACTTACGGAGTACCAGGACTGGCAGCCGTAAGTAGTACACTGTAAGTAGCACATTCCTATGGGGAGCAATTTAATACACTACACCGTAGGGAAGGCTGTGCCTCCCCAAACAGCCTGGTCCCCGTCCCCTATCTGCCCCTCCCACTTCCTGACCCCTGACTGCCCCCCCTCAGAACCCCCGATCCATCCAACCCCCCCTGCTCCTGGTCCCCTGACTGCCTCCCCAGGACCCCCCGCCCCTAACCGCCCCCCGGGACCCCACCCCCCCATCCAACCCCCCCTGTTTCCTGTCCCCTGACTGCCCCGACCCCTATCCACACCCCCGCCCCCTGACAGGCCCCCCGGGACTCCCACACCTATACAACCGCCCCTGTTCCCTGTCCCCTGATGCCCCCCGGGATCCTCTGCCTGTTATCCAACCCCCCTGCTCCCCGCCCCCTTACCATGCCACTCAGAGCACCAGGCCTGGCAGCCGTAAGTAGCACACCGTAAGTATCACATTCCTACCGGGAGCAATTTAATACACTACACCTGCCCTCCATACACTTTCGGAACCCTGATGTGGCCCTCAGGCCAAAAAGTTTGCCCACACCTGGACTAGAGGATAATAATGTGACGCCAATTTTTAAAAAGGGCTCCAGAGGTGATCCTGGCAATTACAGGCCAGTACGCCTGACTTCAGTACCGGGCAAACTGGTTGAAACTATAGTAAAGAACAAAATTGTCAGACACATAGATTAACATAATTTGTTGGGGGAAGAGTCAACATGGTTTTTATAAAGGGAAGTCATGCCTCACCAATCTTCTAGAATTCTTTGAGGGGGTCAACAAGCATGTGAATAAGGGGGATCCAGTGGATATAGTGTACTTAGATTTTCAGAAAGCCTTTGACAAGATCCCTCACCAAAGACTCTTAAGCAAAGTAAGTTGTCATGGGATAAGAGGGAAGATCCTCTCATGGATTGGTAACTGGTTAAAAAGTAGGAAACAAAGGGTAGGAATAAATGGTCATTTTTCTGAATGGAGAGAGATAAATAGTGGTGTCCCCCATGGGTCTGTACTGGGACCAGTCCTATTCAACATATTCATAAATGATCTGGAAAGAAGGGGCAAACAGTGAGGTGGCAAAAATTGCAGATGATACAAAACTACTCAAGATAGTTAAGTCCCAGACAGACTGAAAAGAACTAGAAAAGGATCTCTCAAAACTGGGTGACTGGGCAACAAAATGGCAGATGAAATTCAGTGTTGATAAATACAAAGTAATGCATATTGGAAAACAATCCCAACTATACATATAAAATGATGGGGTCTAAATTAACTGTTACAACTCAAGAAAGAGATCTTGGAGTCATTGTGGATAGTTCTCTGAAAACATCCACTCAATGTGCAGCAGCAGTCAAAAAAGTGAACAGAATGTTGGGAATCATTAAGAAAGGGATAGATAAAAAGACAGAAAATATCATATTGCTGCTATATAAATTAATGGTACGCCCACATCTTGAATACTGCGTGCAGATGTGGTTGCCCCATCTCAAAAAAGATATATTGGAATTGGAAAAGGTTCAGAAAACAGTAACAAAAATTATTAGGGGTATGGAACGGCTGCCATATGAGGAGAGATTAATAAACCTGGAACTTTTCAGCTTGGAAAAGAGACAACTAAGGGGGGATATGATAGAGGTCTATAAAATCATGACTGGTGTGGAGAAAATAAATAAGGAAGTGTTATTTACTCCTTCTCATAACACAAGAACTAGGGGCCACTAAATGAAATTAATAAACAGCAGGTTTAAAACAAACAAAAGGAAGTATTTTTTCACACAATGCACAGTCAGCCTGTGGAACTCTTTGCCGGAGGATGTGGTTAAGGCCAAGACTATAACAGGGTTCAAAAAAGAACTAGTTCATGGAAGATAGGTCCATCAATGACTATTAGCCAGGATGGGCAGGGATGGTATCCCTAGCCTCTGTTTGGCAGAAGCTGGGAATGGGTAATGGGATGGATCACTTGATGATTACCTGTTCTGTTCATTTCCTCTGGGGCACCTGGTATTGGCCACTGTCGGAAGACAGGATACTGGGCTAGATGGACCATTGGTCTGACCCAGTGTGGCCATTATTATGTTCTTAAAAACATGAGGTGTCAGGTATCTGTGTTAAGAACTGGCCTCACAAAGACACAGGAGCTCTCAACTGAGACTAAGACAAAGGAACAGAGACAGAGAAAGGAAGCCAAATGGCTCCTACAGCAGCATGGCTCAAGAGAGCCCTGAGGTTGGCCAGTCTAAAATCTGTCCTAGGGCTGGTCTACAGTGAAGAGTTACACCAGCATAGCTATGTCTCTCAGGGGTGTGAAAAATCCACACCCCTGAGGGAGAGACTTAGTTAAAACACCCTAATCCCCAGAGTAGAGAGCACTAGGTTGATGGAAGAATTCTTCCATTGACCTAGCTAACACCTCTCAGGGAGGTGGATTACATACAGTGATGGAAGACACCCCCCCCTCCCATCGCTGTAGTAAGTGTCTACACTGAAAAAATACAGCGGTGCAGCTGTGACACTGTAGTTTTTTAAGTCTGGACATAGCCTTATCCTTTGCTTCTGTGTGTTAACTTAAGAACTTCCTGATGCTGTGTTCCGGTTGACTAATAAACCCCATTCTGTTTTTGAGAAGGCTGCGTGGAGCTGCAGCAGATACTTGCTGAAGTGCATTGATCTCTGAATCTTAACAAGAGTGTGCTTTAGCCAGACTAGCTGGGCAAAGGTTAAGGTGAGAAGCGGGAGTGCTGGAGCCTGGAAGCACAGTCTAGGAGACATTGAGGCCATGCAGCGTATCCTTGTGGAAAAATGTAAACCCTTGGGGGTTTTGCACACTGAAGGGGTCCTCCCAGGGAACTATTTACAAGCCAGGGCATAGCATAGATTCTGTGCATTTGTGACTGTGCAATGCACTAAATGTCCCCTGCCTTGTTCTGTAACAACAGTTCTATTTGCTCAGCTTTTCAAAGCAGTGCAGGGGATTTGGTCATTGCTTTTAATGACTTAAAGTTCCCTGCACTGCTTTGAAAATCTCAACCATTTAAAGATTTTTCTTTCCTCATAAATTGTTCAAATCTTTTTATATTTTCTGGCAGATATTGAAAAAGTACCTCAAGTTTCTGGCCAATTTTGAGCCTTCAGTTTTCTCCCCTTTCCTAATGTATTAATTGACTGACTTTCTCCATAGCAGTTCTTTCCCTGTTGAGAAATGGAGTGGGGTCAGGAGAGATATGGATTTTAGATAAGGACAGCACTGTAGTAAGGGTTTTTGGTTAAGATCCTGACAATTTAATGCTGGTGAGGGAGCCGCATAGCCATTGCTGGGACACTTTGATGCCAGGTATGTTAGAGGGTTACATGCAGATTGTCAAGGCTGCTTCCCCACTTTGAACTTTAGGGTACAAATGTGGGGGCCTGCATGAAAACTTCTAAGCTTAACTACCAGCTTAGATCTGGTCCGCTGCCACCATTCCCAAAGCTAATTCCCTTCCCTGGGAAGCCTTGAGAAACCTTTCACCAATTCCCTGGTGAATACAGATCCAAACCCCTTGGATCTTAAAACAAGGAGAAATTAACCATCCCCCCTCCTTCCTTCCACCAACTCCTGGTGAATACAGTTCCAACCCCCTTTGATCTTAAAACAAGGAGAAATTAACCATCCCCCCTCCTTCCTTTCACCAACTCCTGGTGAATACAGATCCAACCCCCTTGGATCTAAAAACAAGGAAAAATCAAATCAGGTTCTTAAAAAGAAGGCTTTTAATTAAAGAAAAAGGTAAAAATCATCTCTGTAAAATCAGTATGGAAAATAACTTTACAGGGTAATCAAACTTAAAGAGCTCAGAGGACCCCCCTCTAGTCTTAGGTTCAAAGTACAGCAAACAGAGATAAACACTCTAGTAAAAGGTACATTTACAAGTTGAGAAAACAAAGGAAAACTAACACGCCTTGCCTGGCTGTTTACTTACAAGTTTGAAATATGAGAGACTTGTTTAGAAAGATGTGGAGAACCTGGATTGATGTCTGGTCCCTCTCAGTCCCAAGAGCGAACAACCCCCAAAACAAAGAGCACAAACAAAAGCCTTCCCCCCCCCCCAAGATTTGAAAGTATCTTGTCCCCTTATTGGTCCTTTGGGTCAGGTGTCAGCCAGGTTACCCGAGCTTCTTAACCCTTTACAGGTAAAAGGATTTTGGAGTCTCTGGCCAGGAGGGATTTTATAGTACTGTACACAGGAGAGCTGTTACCCTTCCCTTTATAGTTATGACACAGATTATAAGAGATGTGGTAAAGAATCGTTGCATCTCTGTCACAGGTGATGACTGATGTGGTTGGGAACCCTGAGGAGGAGCGTAGAGCTGAATTTTATCATGAGCCCTGGTCCCAGGAGGCTGTGAGCAGATATTTCTACTGTAAGGTAAGGAGGAAATGTAACTTAGCCTGCTTGTGTCATGCATGCTGGCTAACTGGGCGTGGGCAGAGGGAATCCTTCTGCCTGCTGATTGATAATGTGTGAATCTGCATAATTGTACAGACCTATAATTTTTATTCTTTCAGATCCAACAGCGCCGGCAGGAACTGGAACAGTCTCTGGGAGTGCGTAACACATAAACATTATTCACAACCTCCCATTGGCATCATGAATCTAGAGCCAGTGGACGTCTCAGTGTTACTTAGCTCACTGTTACACATGGACTTGCTTAATGACTGGACAAGAATGTGCCATCAGCAACACCAGTCACAACACCAGC
This sequence comes from Emys orbicularis, assembly GCF_028017835.1. Classification (NCBI taxonomy): domain Eukaryota; kingdom Metazoa; phylum Chordata; order Testudines; family Emydidae; genus Emys; species Emys orbicularis. Next base: position 300,448,372 of record NC_088684.1, read on the forward strand.
TTTAGCGTGACCCCTGAAAATCCTGCTAATGTGAGTGTCTCAAACCATTCCAGGCCGGAGAGGGCACAAGATTTCTATTCCCCATTGAGGTGTCCATATTAATAAGGATTAAATGTTCATCCATCTACTTGCATCATTGAGTTTTAGTAGAAAGTTCAGACACTACACAGCAAACTTATTGGACTATACCATATATTCATGGGAGGGGGGGATGCTAGATGTTACAGGAGACTGTGGATGTGGAGAAACAAAGGCGGTTCTCATTCTTCATGGTTTCAGCTGTGATCTGAAAGTCTCCTATGACAACTTTCTGCACTGATAATTCCCTGAAATTGGACAAAATGTTCTCTCTTCCAGCTGTGGAATCATTCAGTTACCCAAACACAGCTTCCATTCCAACTGGAACTGCCCATTAAGTGACAAAACATCTAAAAGGAAGAGGTACAGTCAGACCATTCATTCTGCAAGACCTTATCCCATTGAGTGAAAGATGGAGTGAAGTCTGTTTCACCACACAAGCCAATAACTCATCATGATGCTCAAATTTGCCATGCTAAGAGGAAAATAACTGCCTCTATGATAAGAAAACTGCCAGTGACATCATTGGAGCCAGTAGTGGTGAGGTTGGAGCCAAAATGAAGCATTCTGGGAAAGTGGAAATGATCTAGTGGTGCTTTGCGTGCATAACTGCTTTAGCTACAGTTAGTATTACTGGAAGGCTACAATGTAAGGTATCTGATTTCATTACTTTTGTGCTGTGCTAGCTGTAACATTAGGAACAGTGCTCAAGAGACGTTTCCTCCTGATTACTGAAGTGCTGCAGCGTCCAAGATGTGCAACTTCATAGCATGTAAGAAAATTGCAGTGACTTCTCTTCTCTGACTCCATGGATGAACCCTATGTTTCAACCACAGATGTACTACCTATACCAGAAAAAACTTTCATCCCCTTTATTTAATCTGTAACTGTACTTCAGGATGCTTCTGGGTTACAAGCACTATCTGCCTCAATCAAGTTCCAGCAGTAGAGATTGAGAACTAGAAAAAACAGCTTCCCTCGAGAAGTATAGGAGATCCAGGCTATGAAAATTACAACCTATTAAACAGCCAAGAAGTAGGGAGCAGTGGCACATGCCCACTCTTCAAACTCCAAATCTATGTAGCTCCCAGGTCAGTCTGTAATAATAACCTAACATGATTCCCAGCCCAAAAAGCAGTTGCCAAAGTTGAATGAATGACATATTAATGATTGAGAAATCGAACTCCTCTTCTGGGATACTCCTATTTGCATCCTTTTCTTCACTCTCATGCAAGGAAAAATAAGTTCAGGTTTGTAGTGCACTGTTCTTCTCAACAATGTAGTTTGTTTTAATATTGCTATCTCCTCCTCTGTCATCTTTGCAGGTCTTCCCTGTTGGGGAATTGTCCTCTTCTGGTGTACTCCTGAGTTTCCTTTGTCCAGTTCTGGAAGGGGACATCCATGCCTCTTCATCCATGTCTCTCTGCTTTTGTATACCATAGCTTTCACTCTGACCATTGTGTTCAGAGACCTGTTTGGGCGTTTGAATTTGGATTGTGATGATGTAACAGTCAGTACTATCTTATAAATTAATTTGGTGTGAGACAGATCCCTGCTTTGTCCTGGATAGTGAGGCCTTTTATTGTGAATGGGGGAGCATACTCCTCAATGCTTGGGCTAAACCGTTTCAATTTTAAAACCACTCCAGTACTGCAGTCTTAAGCTAAGGCTAGAGTGGGAATGTAAGGTTCCTGGGATGTGAAAGATATTCAGCTCTCATTTACTCCATTAACCTGACCACAGGCAAAACATTCTGAAGGGAAACAGAGTGAGTTATCTGCAACTGTGCTTCCATATTTATTAGGCTGCTGTATCAGTTGTGTGCATGCTATCCAGTGTGTAGGCTCTTTTCAGTACATGTTAAACAGAGCAGCTACATTCAGAGGATGGGTTCAGTCTCCAGGAATAAGAAATACATAAATAATACTTGTTTGTGTGTGTGAGGAAAGGAAGAACAGGGGCTGGGGCATAAGCATGCAGCACATGTGCCAGAGAACTTTAGATTAGGTAAATTTTCCCCTTCAGGTGCCAGATGGTCATGTGTGGAGATTCCAGCTGTGCTGCCTCCACTGATAAGAGAAGATGGAGTGGCAACAGCCTTTCTTCCTTATACAAGTCTGACTCAGTCCAGGATTTAATTGGGCATTTCTATTACCCCAGGTCTGTGCTTTCTGGTCAGGTTATTCAGAATCACCATTAGTGTTGTTGCTTCCAACTTAGATATTTCTACCACTGCAGTATGTTAATGCCATAGATTAACTAGCAATAACAGTGAATATATCCAGCTAGAGGTTGTATTCTCAGAGTCTCCCCCAATGTTGTCCAGAATTATATTCCCCAGTGATTATTCTTGGGAATGGCTGATGGCTATCTCCCTTGGCTAAACTGATTATGGGAGTTTGATTTTTGTCGTTGTTTAGAAACAGTCCTGCTCCTGCTCTTTTACTGAGGAAGTAAAGAGAGAAACAGTCCCTTGTATTATGGCCGTACAGCCAGGAGCTTGAGCCAATACTGTAAGCATGAAGGGAAATTGTATGTAGGGAGAAACAATAGAGCAGGATTGGGTAGAAGCCGAACAGCATTGTAATAATGGCAGAATTTGAACAATAAACTAAATTGAATAAACTTAATGGATAGAAGAGGTTAGGAAGGCTCTGGAGAAAGCTCTCAGCAGATGATGATAGAGGCAAATCCTGCCTAGTGCAGGGAAAGGGCCTACATGGACTAAAAGATCCTTTCTGGCTATTCTATTTTGATGCTATAGGACAACACAAATCTATGCAGGGTGCAACAAAAAATAGCATCTGTCAGAGAAAGGGGGTAGATAACAGCATATAGGTCCATATCTATATATATGGTGTAAACTAGAACCTATAGCAGATGACTGGGAACGGTTTAGTGCGGAATCCATGGTGTGCCAATGCATGGGGACAAGGAAGGTGCATCTTGGAGTTGAACTGTGAAATTGGCAGGTTTGTAACACTCTTTTAGTGATCCCTGCTTTGCACAGTGGATAAGGATTCAGAGGCAGTGCTTCCTAGAAAGTACAGAATGAAAAGACCTATTTGGCCATCTAGTCAGTTCCCCCAAATGGGTGGCGGAATACAGCGGTGGGAAGACATGGAGCAGAGAGCACTCGAAGTGCTATTAAATCATAGCACAGACTAATCGGTGCAATACCATTTGGATATAGCACAGTCCATGTAATTCGGTATGCTCTCTGTGTGTATGCAAGTATAAATATATATGTGGAATAACCAAGTGAGACAGCCAGTCTGATAACTACTGTGTAGGCTAGAAAATGGGTAGGCAGCGCACAGCCTAATAGTCTGTCATAAACTTTGTCTGAATTATGGACATTGTAGAAATTTTTTTCACCATTACTAACACTGGTTCAGATGAAACTCGTAGTATTGGCCATTCTAGTGCAGAAAGCACTCCAGCTGCCATACTGATTGTAGCACCATGTTTAGAATTGTGCCTTGCAGCACTGGATGGCACAGTCCTGGAGCAGCTTGTGAGTCACCTACAATAGAATGCCCTTGTTAATACTTGTGCAGTCAAGACTGTAGTCAGGTTTCTTTCTGTTAAACGCTCTTCCACATTCAGTGGAAGCAGGTGAGGGCAAAGCAGACTGTTTTCCTGAAGAGTGCTTCCTCCTTTCTTGTAACTGCTCTGTTGTTCAGTGAGCTGCATCTGATCCATCAGATCTTACCTTGTATGACAAACAGCTTTGCCAATCTTATTCAGGAATGGAACTCCATAACTTGTGTGTGTGTTTGTGTGTGTATGGGGGGGGGGAGCGGAGAGAGTGACAAGAGAGAGCGAGATTTCCTCTACTGTGTAGCCACCATATCTTTGTTGTACGATGCAGAGTGATTCGTAGAAAAGCTTTTAACAATAAATAATTTGTTCCTTTGTAACCTTTGCATTTGCATTACATTTCTCAACAAAGCAAGCTCCATAAGCCCACTGTGAAACAATTGCACAGTTGTTTGCGAATTTTTTTAACACAGTACAAACAGAAGATTTCTGCAACTTCTTGCTCCTTCTGGCAACTCAGTGGACTTCAGTATCTGCCTGAAGATTGCAAGCACAGCTCTGAGATTTTTGTGGGGTTGGGGAGAGAAGGGGTTTACAGGTCAACTGAAGGGCCAAACTGTGACTCATGTTTACATATGTCTACAATGGGAA